>NW_022196909.1:2199822-2212471 GCF_008632895.1 Mastomys coucha | reverse complement strand
TGTTGAGGGACATCTGGGTTGTTTCCAGTTTCTGGTTATTATAAATAAGGCTGCTATGAACATAGTGGGGCGTGTGTCCTTATTACATGTTGGAGCATCTTTTGGGTATATTCCCAGGAGTGGTATAGTTGGGTCCTCTGGTAGAACTATGTCCAATTTCTGGAGGAACCACCAAACTGCTTTCCAGAGTGGTTGTACCAGTTTGAAATCCCACCAGCAATGAAGTAATGTTCCTCTTTCTCCACAACCTCTCCAGCATCTGCTGTCCCCTGAGTGTTTTATGCTAGCCAATCTGACTGGTATGAGGTGCAATCTCAGAGTTGTTTTGATTTGCATTTCCCTGATGACTAAGGATGTTGGACATTTCTTTAGGTGCTTCTCAGCCATTCGGTGTTCATCAGCTGAGAATTGTTTGTTTAGCTCTGTACCCCATTTTTTAATAGGGTTATTTGGTTCTCTGAAGTCTAACTTCCTGAGTTCTTTGTATACATTGGATATTAGCCCTCTATCAGATATAGGGTTGGTAAAGATCTTTTCCCAATTTGTTGGTTGCCGTTTTGTCCTATTGAGAGTGTCTTTTGCCTTACAGAAGCTTTGCAACTTTATGAGGTCTCATTTGTCAATGCTTGATCTTAGAGCAGAAGCTATTGGCATTCTCTTCAGGAAATTTTCCCCTGTGCCTATTTGCTCGAAGTTCTTCCCCACTTTCTCTTCTATTAGTTTCAATATATCTGCCTTGGTGTGGAGGTCCCTGATCCACTTGGACTTGAGCTTTGTACAAGGAGAAAGGAATGGATCGATTTGCATTTTTCTACATGTTAACCGCCAGTTGAGCCAGCACCATCTGTTGAAAATGCTGTCTTTTTTCCACTGGATGGTTTTAGCTCCTTTGTCAAAGATCAAGTGACCATAGATGCGTGGGTTCATTTCTGGGTCTTCAATTCTGTTCCAATTATCTACCTGCCTGTCACTGTACCAATACCATGTAGTTTTTATCACAATTGCTCTGTAGTACAGCTTAAGGTCCAGGGTTGTGATTCCACCAGAGGTTCCTTTATTGTTGAGAATAGTTTTGGCTATCCTGGGTCTTTTGTTGTTCCAGATGAATCTGCAAATTGCTCTTTCTAAGTCTGTGAAGAATTGAGTTGGAATTTTGATGGGGATTGCATTGTATCTGTAGATTGCCTTCGGTAATATGGCCATTTTTACTATATTCCTGCCAATCCATAAGCATGGGAGATCTTTCCATCTTCTGAGATCTTCTTCAATTTCCTTCTTCAGAGACTTGAAGATCTTGTCAAACAGATCTTTTACTTGCTTAGTTAGAGTTACATCAAGGTATTTTATATTATTTGTAACTATTGTGAAGGGTGTTGTTTCCCTAATTTCTTTCTCTGCCTGTTTATCCTTTGTGTAGAGGAAGGCCTCTGATTTGCTTGAGTTAATTTTATATCCAGCTACTTTGCTGAAGTTGTTTATCAGGTTTAGGAGCTCTCTGGTGGAATTTTTGGGTCACTTAATATACTGTCATATCATCAGCAAATAGTGATAATTTGACATCTTCCTTTCCTATTAGTATCCCTTTGATCTCCTTTTGTTGCCTAACTGCTCTGGCTAGGACTTCAAATACAATATTGAATAGGGAGAGAGTGGGCAGCCTTGTCTAGTCCCTGATTTTAGTGGGATTGCTTCAAGTTTCTCTCCATTTAGTTTGATGTTGGCTACTGGTTTTTTGTATATTGCTTTTATTATGTTCAAATATGAGTCTTGAATTCCTGATCTTTCCAAGACTTTTATCATGAAGGGATGTTGGATTTTGTCAAATGCTTTCTCAGCATCTAGTGAGATGATCATACGGTTTTTTTCCTTGAGTTTGTTTATGTAGTGAATTACGTTGATGGATTTCTGTATATTGAACCATCTCTGCATCCCTGGGATGAAGCCTATTTGATCATGGTGGATGATTGTTTTGATGTTCTTTGATTCAATTTGCAAGAATTTTATCTATTTATGCTCATTAAAAGAAACTGGTAGTAATATATTATTTTGAAATATACAGTTAATGTGTTTGGAGTTATTTAAATTTATAGTGATAAAAATGTATATATTTTCAGTATTGCTGCAGACAAGCATCTACATAAGACTGTTCAATTGATTATTGTTTTATATCAAACAACTTTTATAATACTCATTTTTATTGTTATAATATTTTATAAATTTTAAAGTATATGACAAAATAAAAACATGAAAGATATTACCAGTATTGATGGGGGGGGGGTCTCTGGGAGGAATTGGGGTAGAAAAGGGAAAGAAGAATGTGATATAATTCTATTTATTTAAAATGTTTTTAAATGTTAACAAGTTCAGATAAATTGAAATTATGTATTTCTTATCATAATGCAATAAAACTTAAATCAATAAAAAATAAATAAATAAACTGTTTAGATTCCCTGAGTCACAATAGAAGGTGCCTCTGTACATTGTTTCTTCTCCCCAAATCCCCAGACACAAGAACAACCCAGACAATCTATGGCAGGAAGTTTTTCAGTGGGGTACAGGTTTAGGTGTCCTTAAATTGATTGTGTGCTTTCTCTGTGGTAGAAAGTGAACAGTTGTACAAAAACGTTTTGTTCAAGACCTGTGAGCATTTTGACCTCAACCGGATGCTTTTGTTATTACCTTGCTGTGCAACTGCCCCTGACAGAGGAGACTGCTTTCTGAGACAGCAAGGTCAAAACAGAGGGAGGCAATTCTCTGCTGATGCCTTGATAAAAGAAGACTAAACAATTTAAATATGCTAAAAAGAAACCTTTAGAGTTCAGCTGTTTTGGCTTGGCTCAACTGTTCATTAGTGACACTTCATTGTCAGCTATCATGGTGGATGATGAAATTACAGATTTACATCACCATACGAGAAATTTCTATGAATTGCCATTTTCATCTAACACCAATACAATTTGTGTTGTCTTAAGAGATGATCTGAAAATAAGACGTTTAAAGTTGGGCAGGTAGGCAAATGGGAGAAAGATTTAAGAAGAGTTTTTGAATATGTGTAAAGTTAGGACACAGACACATTTTTGGGGGGTCTAGACATGATTCAATCTCAGAGTCTGCCTCTTTCTATTATTATTCCCTTTTAGCCTGCGATATACTATTTAGTCAGGAGATATACTATTTCAATAACTATAAAACCTCCATTTGACAGTATGCCACATAGTTTTACATACATCTAAAATAATGCTAGTCTGTGGAATGCGGAGGATTCTGGTGATGAAGGGTTTGATATCTACGCAGCACAATAAGGAAGTCACTAGACCGCACATGTTGAGTAAGCACTTGAAATGTGTCTAAGGAGGAATTACACCAAATTCTTAATGTAAATTCTTTGGTGTAAATAAAATTTAACTTAATTATTTAATTAGTATGTGTATGTGTGTTGTATATGTGTGTTGCTATTAGTTTTCAGATTGGATGAAAAAAATGTAGCTCATCACACATTTTTAATTATTGAATTATTTACAGGGAAATCAGTTACAGCTTTGTTATTGGTTCATAAACCAATTTGGGACTTTTAAAGATTGATAATGAGAATGGTGGATAGTTGAATAGTTTAAAAACAGAAAAATAAGGAAAATTACTCAATTTTGAAAGGGATTATCAACAAAGATAAGGTCATAAATTCAATTCACTGAACCCATTTAAAAAAAGAAAAAGAAGCTGAGCATAGTGTAGTGGTAAGGATTTAAAATCATAGAAGTTGGGAGGTCATGACAGGCTGATTCATAGAGTTTCATGGTCAACAAGCCAGTCTAGGCTACTCAATGAGTTCTAGGACAAAGACAGATGCTGTCTCAAAGAAAAAGGTAGATGGTACCTAAGGAATTATACTTGAGAATGGCCTCTGCTCTCTACATAGAGTTACACACCTGCATACTTGAACACACACTCACTTACACACACACATACACAAATGGAATGGGAAGATGATAGACAGATAGATGATAGATAGATAGATAGATAGATAGATAGATAGATAGATAGATAGAGAAGAGGAGACATTGTACGTCTATCAGATTTTCATGATGTTTAAGACAATTTTAAAGTTCAAGAAGAAAGATTTGTAAATGAAGTTTCCTAGTCTTAAATCTGATTTTAGATTCTAGCTGATTTTTCATGCGTAGCAATTTGTCTGCCTTTAGAATGTTCAGCTAGAAGAAATTTCCTCACCATGTTTTCTCCTCACACTAACTTCCCTTTGCTTTGTTACATTTAATTATACCTCCCCTAAAGGCAGACGGAAGTGAAAACATCAAGTAAACATGTTCCACTTCAGGACTGTTCTTCTCCAAAAGGTATAATTTGTAACTTAATAAACACAACCACATTGTGATTTAATTAACAAGTCAGAGCAACAAACAGCATATTAAATCTGTGATTTACCTTAATATGGTGGAGATGGCAGATCTCTTTCAGATGAGAGTTTGGAAAGGAGGAAAATCAAATGTAGCTGGCCTCATTGTCTACATGTGCTCATGTGCCATCACAAACACTCATTTCTCTCTTGATGGAGTGGAGACCTGTTTTTCAGGGATGAAAACTTCCTGCCAGCTAATACACTTAGCTATCAATTCCAGATGCTCAGCTTCTCAGGAAGTGGACCACATGTTACCACTGTGTGTTACTCACAGTAGCTGTTTCTATATTAACAGCATCATGCAAAGGCTGTCAGAACCACAGTAAGGAAAGTTACATTTTACAGTACATTTTACCATCCGTGATGTTTGGCATTCTGTAAATAGAGGGTTTTAAAACAAGCGGTGAAATATTTCTACTTATGGTAAAAATCATCAAGAGATTCTTACCCCTCTATGCCCTTTCTTTCCACTGTGGGTGAGGATGCCATTAAGTGAGATCAAATAGCCTGAGTCAGGAAAGGAGGCAGCCCAGAGCCTGGTTTCACATGCCTCAGTGTAGAAAAGGTCAGTTTAGGCTCTGACTTTGATAGAATCTTAAGATTCAGATCTGGTTCCCAGTCAAATAACATGGATAGAAAATTTGAAATTTCTCTCTTTTAAACCTGAGAGTCAAAGAAATGACTGTTACAGAGATCCACAACTGGCCAACATGCAGAGAATAATTGATCAGAGTGCCCATCTCAAAAGGAAACATCTATAGCAGAATCCCTACTCTAGAGGCTCATGGAACATTGTGAAAATGGGGTGGAGGAATTATAAGTACTAGAAAGCATCTTTTAGGCAAGTTAGGGAAGCTATGCCCATAAAAGTCTTAACACTATGATTACCAGAATAAGACCTGTACAATACCAACACCAGGTAACATATGGGTTGGGAAATTTCACCAAATTCCACCCTGGATGAAGAGCTACAGGACATCGTAGCTGCTAAGAGGACAATGAGTCCTCTCCTGCGATAAAAGAGCTCCCTGATAAGTTAACAATACCAAGTGGTCAACCCTAAGGAAAAGTACATAAGAGCAATGGTAAATGGACTGTGTACGATATAATGATAGATCTCCACTCATCATTTATTAAATTCTCAAAAAGGAAGTTAAAAACATTTAAAAATTTAAAAGTGAAAAATAAAAGAACAAAACAGGAAGAAGACACCAATCATTCGAGTAGCTGTCTTGAAACAGATTTAGCCAAGGCAGCATTGTAAAGTAAAGGCTTTATGACTGGGTTGGTATTTACGTTTCCATTTTGGTAACCTGTAGAGCAACTTACCATATCAAAGACACTCAAATGTAGGGGCAAAGGTTATGTAAACATTACTTCAAACTCTCCACCTTTTCTGAGTTAAGTGAGTGCAGTCTTCCACTAAGGAGTCTTGCTGTCAGTTTGTGGACAGCAAACAGCTGTCTGGGCAACACCTTGAGTTATTGGGGATTCCCCTTTGGTCAAAAACTTAATTGGATGTAACCCAGTCCCAGTACTGGAACCTTCATTTGGTGACAAGAGATGGCCAGTTGTGACTCTGTCTCTCTCAATATTTGAAAACTTCATTAGGATCATCTTCATATATTTTAGAGAGTTTACACTGAAGTAGATTTCCACATCACCCCGCAAATGCCACATAATTTCAGCTGTCTTTCCTTGAATTTCCTCCTTCAACATCGTCTCCCATTCCCCTGCAGAATGAATTTTTCTACTTTTATGCATTTGCCTGCAAAGCTTGTGGGAATAACCAACCAATATCTGCTTTGACTTAAGGATGACTTCAGGAGATAGAACCTGTATTCAGCACTACTTAGGGGACCAAAACTCAGAGACCAGATTGCCTAGAGACAAAGGATAAGTCAAATACTACTTGTTTAAAAAATGTAGAATAAAATGACCCCTAAGGATATGCTCATGGAGCAGGGTCTTATTCAGACGTATTAGCGAAGCTTCCTCATGTAGTAGATGGGAAAAAATGCAGAGACCCACAGCCAGACATTATACATGCTCACACACATATACCCCCACACACACACTCACACTCACAAACATGTTGGAGGGAGAGAGAGAGAAAGAGAGGGAGAAAAGGAGAAGGAGAGGGGAAGGGAGAAGGAGAGGAATAGGGAGAGAGAGAGAAAACAGACAGACAGACAGACAGACAACAGACAGACTGACCTTGGGACACACCGCTCTAAATGGGATGTCTCTATTAAATTCCTTCCTGTACAGCTAAGAAAACCCTGCAGTAGAGGAAGCAGAAAGAGGAAAAGATCCAGGGGATGGATAGAGGGCACCAGCTCTCTCTTTTTGAGAGAACTGAGCAAAGTTCATACAAACTCACAAAGACTGAAGCAGCAAGCACAGGATTGACGTAGGTCTGTACCAAGTCCTTGGTGTATTTTATAGCTTTTAGTTTATCATTTTTTATTACATATCTTCTTTATTTATAATATGTCCTTTCCCAGGTTCCCCTCCAAAACAAAATAAAATAAAATAAAATAAAATAAAAAACTAAAACAAACCCCTGTTCCCTCCCCCGTACCCCTGCTCACCACCCCACCCCTCCTGCTTACTGGCCCTGGCATTCCTCTACACTGGGGCATAGAACCTTCACAGGGCCAAGGGCTTCTCCTCCCATTTATGACCTACTTGGCCATCCTCTACTATACATATGCTGCTGTAGCCAAGAGTCCCACCATGTGTATCTTTGGTTGGAGTTTTAGTCCCTGGGAGCTCTGAGGGTACTAGTTAGTTCATATTGTTGTTCGTCCTAAGGGGCTGCAAACCTTTCAGCTCCTTGGGTCCTTTCTCTAACTCCTTCATTGGGGACCCTGTACTCAGTTCAATGGATGGCTGTGAGCCTCTACTTCTGTATTAGTCAGGGACTGTCAGAGCCTCTCAGGAGACAGCTATATCAGGCTCCTGTCATCCAGCACTTACTGGCATCCACAATAGTGTCTAGATTTGATGGTTGAATATGGGAAGGATGCCCAGTTTTTATAGCACTCCTAAGTGAGCCTTTGATACTTTGGCCTTCTCTTGGACTCTTTTCCTTCTGTTGGTGTTCTTTGTTCAACTTTATTGGGATGGTTTTAGTTTTATCTTATTAAATTTTATGTTCGACATGTTTCTTTGTTATCTTTTAGATCCTGTTCTTTTCAAATAAAAGACAGAAAGAGAATGGATCTGGATGGCAGAGAAGGGAGGAAGCAACATTGAGGAGCAAAGGGAGGAAAACTATAATCAGGATGTACTTATGAGAAAAGAATTTATGTTTAATAAAGATGGAAAACATTTAAAAAGAAATATGAAGTAGAATAAGGGTGAAGAGAGAGGCTTGAGATGGACATAATAGGAGAAACACTTGGGTATAATGAAAGCATCATACTTGCAAACTAACAAATTGTATCATGGACAGTGTCAGAGTTGTTTACACATATTGAAAATAAATTATTGAGAAACTAAATTCAGGCCATAATACGTGTTGCTTTCCAAAGACAATGCTACAATTTCATTTTTATTTGAAACACATCAGAGAAGCCTAGAAGGTTTTACCTGGGGTTAGTTTTGCCCCTACTTTGAAAAGCAATTTGACAATATATGGAGACATGTCTTGTTGAAGCACCTGGCATAAATGGTTCAATTGTGTCTACAGAGTATAGGCCAGATGTGTTGTTTAGTATCCGATGATGCCTAGTATAGACCCTCACAATAAATAATTAGCCAGCCTAAATTAGGGCACAAAGCATGAAGAACCATATCAGCAGACATCTAGTAGATCTCTACAGAAATGTGCTATATTTCCTGATAGTACAGTAGATTTTGTTGCCCTTTAAGAAAAAGAGAGAAAGGAGAACAGAAATCCAAAATAAAAGGTAAAAAATTAAAATCTACATTTAGAAGACATTTGTCCCTGTGATAAATTGCAGAGAATTCTTCTATGGAAAAGTATCCTTAGCTTAACTCTGTGCTTCATTCATCACACAAAATGCAATTTATGTTGAAGTGGTTCACTCAGATACCTGGTAGTCCCACTAATCTAATGAAGTAAATTCTTAAAACAGCAAGTATTGCAGAATGCTGGGTCAGCTCTGCGTGTTAAAGTAGGCCCTCCTGATCGTTGGTTTTGGGGGAAAACAAATGTGTATTCACATACACTTACAAAAATATGAAATCACACAGACAGTATCCTTACTGACTAATTAAAATAAGCTATGTTTATTTCTGATGCAATTGCCACATTTTCTGAGATAAATTTTAATGTGGTTTAAAGTAGATTTTTTATTAAAGTACACACAGAGTGAAGGGAAGAGAACCAGGAGAAGGTTTGAAAGAGAGAATGTCTTATTATTTAGTGACTTGAAGGCAAATATAAAATGTCACCTTAATTTACTTACAAGGATACAACTAAAAGTAAACTATTAGGATCAATTTACATGTTTCTGTTTTCCTTTTGTAATTCAGTTATATATAGTCAATGCAAGAAGGAACAGATAGATTGACCTGGTCAGGAATAGTCAAATAGATAAACCGTATGAAAGATAGAGTGATGCTATAAAGCAGTAATCTAAATTAAATCCTGCAGATATGCCTTTATTATGAATTAGTGCTAAATATTTTTGAAATTTACAAACTTATAGACTTAAAAATGAGTTTGATTACTTTACCTGTTTTTTTCAAAAGGAAATTATTTTAAGAGTTCAGGGACAACTCGTCTGTACTCTCTGTATTACCATTGTGCACAGAACACTGCTTTAGTCATGGGGATGAAATGATAATAGACTCTGCTCTACAGAATGGAAGAAGTCCATGGTCTCACTGAACAGAGATCAAATAAAGAGTAACAACTTGGTGATGTGACAGTACTTGAGAAGTCACCATGGAGAGAAAACAGTAGCCCAAGGGAGGCAGGACTTAGCAAAGGACTGAAAGATTTCTAAGAAGGCCGAGTTGCAAAATTTAAGTTGATTTCAAACAGAATGGAGGAGATGGGAAGGACATTTGGGACAGAGGGAAGAAGACAATGCAAATGTTTCAATGTGGCCAGTGTGAGGAGAACAGAGAAGACTAATGATGTAGAAAGTACCAGGGATCAGATCACAGTGCAACTTTATCTCAATTATACTGTGAGATCAAGAAGATGATTTTTAAGCCTTAGAATACACTGTGATCAGAGCCTTTTCAGAAGAATGCTTTAGAAGAACATGTTGGAACAGTAGGTCAGCAGTATCAATTTCAATATAAACCATATATATGTATATATGTGTATATACAAATATATCTCTGTTCAGTGAGACCATGGACTTCTTCCATTCTGTAGAGCAGAGTCTATTATCATTTCATCCCCATGACTAAAGCAGTGTTCTGTGCACAATGGTAATACAGAGAGTACAGACGAGTTGTCCCTGAACTCTTAAAATAATTTCCTTTTGAAAAAAAACCAGGTAAAGTAATCAAACTCATTTTTAAGTCTATAAGTTTGTAAATTTCAAAAATGTTTACAAATATATACATATATATACATATATATACATATATATATGATGTCACATCTATTTAAAATTGCATGGGGTGCTTCTAAGAAATGATACCATCCACCCACTCCCACCTAACCACCTTGGCATTCCCCTACACTGGGGCATTGAGCCTTAATAGGACCAAGGGCCTCTCCTTCCATTAATGCCTGACAAGGCCATCCTATGCTACATATGCGGTTGGAGCCATGGGTTACTCCATGTGTAATCTTTGGTTGGTGGTTTAGTCCCTAGGAGCTCTGGGAGTCTGGTTGGCTGATATTGTTGTTCTTTCTATAGGGTTGCAAACCCCTGCAGCTCATTCAGTCTTTTCTCTAACTCCTCCATTAGGGTCCCTATGCTCAGTACAATGGTTGGCTGTGAGCATCTGCCTCTGTATTAGTTAGGCTCTGGTGAAGCCTCTCAGGAGACAGCTGTATCAGGCTCCTGTCAGCAAGCACTTATTGACATTTTCAATAGTATCTGGGCTGGTGTCTGGATATGGGATGGATCCCCAGCTAGGGTGTTCTCTGAATGGCCTTTCTTTCAGTTTCAGCTCCATACTTTGTCTCCATATTTCCTTTAGACAGTGTCCCTGTCTAATTTTTATATTTGTTTTTACTTTCTTGATATAGTGAAACACATTATTTTACTATTTCTATTCTAAAACTATTTCTTGACTCAAGTAGGTCCAAAGTAAAAAATATTATTTTGCTTCAAAATAAATAATTGTTTGTTCCTGGTTAGGAGTGATAGAGTCTAATGAGGTATGTGTTTGAACTCTCAAATCTTATCCAATAATCATAATTGACTACTTTAATTACAACCCAAATCATGTTTTGCTCTTCTGTGAAGTTCAGAGTCTTATTAAATTTGTAACAGGCCCCCAGTGTTGTTAATAGTGTTTAACTTAGAAACTATCTTAAAAAGAATAATGCTCAGGAAATTTCTTCCTAATTCTGGATAAAAATATCTATTTTTCATTGGGTTTTATCTTTCTGGTTTGAAAAACAAAACTATACTAACTATAGTATGAAGTGACATATAAAGTCATATCATTATGATTTAGATATTCCATCAAGACCCAGTATGATTCAAATTTTACAAATGCCACTCTTTGAGCAATCTGTCATTTTCAAACCCTCAAAAATATTATGGCTCAGAAGAGGGCATACACCACTCGTGCATGTATCAGCACATGCCTTCCTTTTAAATTCCAATTCAAGGAAAATGTAAAAATCTTCAAACACAGCAGAAATTGTGAATTAATAAGAATGCAATTAAATCTTTCTGTGACATAAATTGTTCCTGTGCTTTAATAAAACAAGATGTCAGCATCGTGAAGGTCAAAATTTTTTGGCATCAAATAGTCAAGTGCTGAATTGTTTATATTCATGTTGGAGAAGTGCATTTCTGTAAAAACATTCTTGTAATCTGCAGATTTTGACACTGGAAATAACATTTTCTATTTAATTTAAGGTTGAGGAGGCATTTATAGGTAGACACCAGTAGATAGCTATATTTTTATAGTGCATCTACAGTGACCTTCACTCTCCTTTCCAATAATTTCCCTGCAATTGAAATATTTAGCAGGCAAGAATATTTGTCAAGAGATCCATTTGTCAAGAGAGCCTGCCAATTGCAGCATGGCTTTGAACTTCATAGTCCAAGTGAGATCATTTGTTGGATTTGGGACTACTTAATAATTTTTCTCTATATTAGATTGATCTTAACATTTTTCACCATGATGTTGTCCCAACTTTAAACCAAGCTTTTTATTTTTTTATGAAGAATAGGAAGTTCAAGCATGGGATGAAACCAAGGCACCTTTCTAATATTATAGGAAGCTTCCTTACCCCAAATAGACTGTCATCGTTTCAATGTGTGGATACAAGCCTTAAAGTCTTTGACTTTACTTTCCATCTGCCAGACTTCCTGGGTTTATTAAGCTGCTCACAGCAGATGATGTGCTTCCACTGGAGTTTCCTGGGTAGAGTGACCTCTTTTTTTACCTGTTTCTCCTGGGTGTTTCTTGGATGAATGACCCTTGTCTTAAACTTTTGATTCTGTTGTTCATGTTCTATTCCAAAGAAACATTTTCTGCTTCTTTGTGCTTTGATCCTGATGGAAAGATGGTTTCGTTAAAGACACTTCCTGCCTAACATCCGGGTCCAGTCACTTATTCTTGCTATGGAATTGGATAACTATAAAGAGGAGTCTTTATGCAGGGAAACCCCATCAGTATCTGTGATGTTGTGTTCTCAAGTTTCTGTGAGTAGATGAAGATCATAGGAATATCTCAAGAGTATTATGAACCTGCCAAGATACTTTGTGCTATTCCCTTTAGGCCTTAAATTACAGAGGAGTGTAGGCATCCACAGAACTCGGTGAAATGTTATCCCAAGTACCATGATCACTAACAACAGATATGAATCTTCAAAGCAGACACGATTGGCATTATATTTTTGTGCAGTTATCTTCAACTTCTTGTGAGTATTTAATTCCAGATGTGCCAATAGTAGGACTGAGAGAGAAGGAATTGTGAGGAGAGGGTCTAGACTCCCACCATGTCTCAGAGCTTTTGGGGTTCCATAATCTCTGCAAATAGTTTTATTGAAACAAACTGTTTCTGCAGATTAATGGAAAATAATGATTTAGAGTGTGATATGATGTCCCAACC
>NW_022196909.1:2184204-2193369 GCF_008632895.1 Mastomys coucha | reverse complement strand
TGACAAATGTATCATTTAATAATTTGTTTGTTGCACAAATCCTAGGCTACTAACCCATGAAGTATGGTAGTATATTAGTAGTGTATAAAATGGCTGTACAATGGTATTTGGCTATCAAAAATATCTAAGTATAGAAAAGTCAAATAAATTAATAGAATAAGAGGTTAAATACTGAGAACTTTTATAGGTACCTTCACATGGCTTGGATCTTAAACTTCTTTCCATTTATAGTCTACCAACTTCTAACTCACTACCTTCCTCCTCCTAACTGTTGTTTTCTTTACCAAGCCTATGTTGAGATTAGAACGACATTTGTATGGCTGGAATAGACTCACTGCCCGCCTCGACAACTTTCTATTATTCCTTTTTTTGGTCAATATTTATTCATAGAAACTAAGACAATTTTATTTTCACAATTTTTCTTTCTTTCTTTTTACCATTCTTCCTTTGTTTTAATCCAAGGTTCACTAATAAAGGACTTTTTGTTAACTTTGCCTACATTAAATTTTACAGTCTTAAGTAATGTTTTAGTTCTTTTTCTATGGCTATGACCAGCACCATGACAAAGGAAACTTTTTAAAGAAAGCATTTGATTTGGGACTATTGGTTCCAGAAGATAATAGATTTCGTGGACATCATAACAGGAAGCACAGCAGCTTGAAGGCAAACGTGACACTGGAGCAGTAGCTACATTGTGATCAACCAGCAGAAGGCAGGGAGAAGGCTAACTGAAAAGGGTATGAATTTTTGAAACCCCTAAACCTACACTCTGTGACATACCTCCTCTGACAAAGCCACCTCTTCAATCCTTGCCAAATAGTTCCACCAACTAGGAAGCAAATATTCAAATATATGAACCTTTGGGGACCACTCTCATTCAAATCACCACAAATAATGTGAAACATAGTATAATGCTAAACAGAATTCTTTATGGAAGGAATAGTTATTTTGGAATAAATGTCAGGCAATGGGTGAAATGCTTAAGGTTAGAGGAAAAGACAAGCTGAATTTCTGTAGGTAATTAATAATGGTACAGGTGATATGATAATATGAAAACTATCATTGAAAACTCCACTAACATTGAAAAATTAGTGAAATACAAAACTTAAGCATATGTTACTGTTTCTTCTTCTTTAGTATGAACTACTCAGAGCCTTTCCTAGAATTTTTTACATGTATTGTCCTTACTTAAATATATAGGCTGGGTAGAAAGTAGCTTATGTTCTCTAGCATTCCCCAGACTATTTAGTACAGGTGCTTCAGAGCCTGCTTGCTGTCATGGTGGAAGTGGAGGTGGAAAAGGCATGAGGAGATGTTTACAAGTTATAAGGATCTCATATTTCAGCAATCAGAATATTCCCTTGTCAAAAATTAATAATAAGCTTTTTTGTGTTCAAACATATCCTTTTCTTCAGCTCCTGATCTGACAATTTCTTGGTAGGAAAATAATCTTGACAGAGATTATAAAAGGGATCATTCAGAAATTTAAAATCATACACACTTCTCAGTACTAAGTTTATCATTTTCATGAATAATAAGGAAATGCCTCAAATGTTAATAAATATCTAAAGCAGAGGTTATCAACTTCCCAAATGTTGCAACGTTTTAATACAGTGCCTTATGTAGTGGTGACCCACAACCATAAAGTTATTTTTGTTGTGACTTTGTAACTATTATTTGCTATTGTTATGAAGTATTATGAATCATAAGGTAAATATCTGATATGCGAGATATCTGATATGTGACTCCCAAAGAGGTTGTGACCCTGAGGATAACAAACCACACCAGGAAGAATTTTTACCTGTAAGGTTTCAGAAAATAAAAAGAAAAATTATAAATATGGATTCTTTTGTAGTTTTTAAAATCTGGTGTTTAAAGTTTCAGTATACCCCCACATACACAGACACACACACACACACACACACACACACACACACACAAACACATACACACATACACACATACACCCTAGTGATTCACTCTGATAAATATTTATATAAAATGTTTATAAGAGGATTAACAATGAAGATGTTCTTTTAGTTCTTTTTGAAAAATTTAGATTGCATCTGATTATTGTAAAACTGCAGTTGTTGCATTGTTTCAACCCCTGTAGTGTTGCTTGCACAGAGTTACATTTAGACTTATGCTTTATGCCTTTTCTGAGGTGTGGTATACAGAGCAGCTACAGGAAATGCACTATCATCTGCAGTTGTAAAATTTGTGTCAAACACTAATTCAGTGCATTCTGAGAATTCCCAAGAGAATTTTCTTTCAATGTCCTCCCACAGGAAGAAACTAGATTCTTTTTGAGCAAATGGTTCGTATTTGTCCTATAGCTGCTGTGAGTTGAATGTGTGTAGAATTCTCCTTTGCTTCGCTCCCTATGGAGCTATACTGGCCAAGGTTTGAGCAATACAAGATAATAGAAAACAACAATCTCTACTTTCCAAGCAAGGATTGTAATTTGGAGAATTAGAGGTTAATACATTGCTGGAAATCTCTCAGTGGGTTATGAGGATTGTCACAACAGACCCCCACCTGAAGAAGCAGAGTAATTCTCAGAATCAGTGGAAAGATTAGGTCAATTCCACATCTACCTTGTTTCCAGAAACTACAGTTTTTGCTTTGAATCCTCTTCCAAAGCCCACGTGCCTATTTCCCCTTTGTAGAGTGATCTGACAATATTGGAAATGGATCATGAAAAATATATATTGAAATTCTCCTGTAGAATACACAGAAGAACTTAACAAAAGTCAATGATAAGGCCAAATTGATCAAGAAAATTGATGACAACAGAACACCTAATTAATTTTCCTCTCTTTTGTGAGAACAAAACAAGACCACAAGATCAACTTGGATGTAGTTTGTCTTATAACTGTGTAGAGTTTTTGTCATAATTTTATGAAACTGCCCGCAGTTTCACGAATTGGGTTCTTCTGAGCCAAGAGGGAATAAAGGACCTGAAATAAAGGGTTTGATATGCAAAGAGAAAACAAGAAGCCACGTTGCGTCCCAGTCAAGGCTCCACTTTACTTAGAATAAACTAGGGTTTTTAATAGTCATAGGAGAAACTGAAACCAAGTCTCTAGATTACACTGCAAAGAAAGTTCAGGTGCCAAAGTCCCCAGGTTCAGAAGATCTTCAGTCGGCTGGTGCATACTCAGGTAGTGGGCGTGCTCAGGCGTACACAGGTGGTGGGCATACTCAGGTGGCTTCTTCAAAGAGGAACCGACAGTCTACAGAGAGCGTCTGTCTTAGCTCCCAGGTGTTAGCCTCCAAGCAGGGGCTGCTAGAAGTCTGATGGCTGAAGTGAAGGAGGAAGGTAACAATTTTATAGCTGAATTCACCTTATTTTGCAATTTGATTCATGTATTTCAACATTGTATTGACAAAATGACTAAACGAACAACTGAAAAAAAAGGAAAACATTTTGATTCATGGTTGCCTTTCCATTGTTTCTGTGATAAAGTAGTGCATTATAGTAAAAACGTGTAGGGAAAATCTGTTCATTTTCATGCTAGTGGGTTGAGGCAGGAGATGAGATAGTGAGACTAAGTTGGGGGCTGACATATTCTTTGAGGACATACCCTTAATGACTTAACTTCTTACCCATTTCCTATAGGCTCCATCACCACTTACTGGCACTTCTGGCAGGAAGCCAAGCCTTTAATACATGGGGTTTGGGTGACACTCTGAACAATTACCCCTGTTATTCCATCATATTTTCTTTATATTATTATTTTTATTTCATTATAATTGTTTCCATAATGCATCCAAATGTATTTGTTTATTTGGAGACAATGTTCATTTAAGCCATTCAAGCTGGAGTTGAACTCATAATTGTAAGAATTGAGACTAAAGCTGGGTACCAACATCCCTGGCTCATCTCACCTCTTTGAAAAGAAACCATGTCATGGAAACATCACATAGTATCCATGGAGAATAAACTTCAGAGTCTCCAGCTGATATCCTCAATCACATACACAAATCATTTATAGAAAAATGCCGTGGAATTTCCATATTATCTATCTGTAGACTTTAAATCATCTGTAAATCACTTGCAACATTTATCACAATGTGAATGCTATGTAAATAATTTTTATATTGTGTTGTTTGGGGAATAATGACAAAAGTCTGTGTCCCTAAGTCTATATTGAATGCGAATATCTTTTCTTTTCTTTTTGCAGTGTTGAGAATTAAGTCTACAGTCTTCTGCATGGTAGGTAACCACTCCAGCACGAAGCTATATTTGCTGCCAGCAAACATACATTTAAAAAGATTTTGATCCACAATTTGTTGAAACTCAAGATTCAAAGCCTGTGGTTATTGAGAGTCAACTCCATGAATAAATATTTAGTTGTGAAAAGTAACTGAAAGAGTTTTGAGAAATGCACGTCTAAAACAACCTAGTGCACATTAAATGTGACTATCAAACTAACACATGTAGCAAAAAGAAATAATAGTTACCATGCCCTTTTCCTAAACTTCATCTAACATAGTAGTTTGCAACCTATGGATAGTGATTCCCCTTTGGTAGTTGCATATCAGATATCCATTTGCATTATGATTTATAACAGTAGCAAAATTTTAGTTATAAAGTGTCAAAAATAATTTTGTAGTTGAGGATTACCACAACATGAATTGTATTAAAGGGCCTTAGCTTTAGGAAGGTTGTATGTTTTATATATATATATATATGATATATATTATATATATATATATAAAATCTTTGAGTGTTTAGATGTTCTTCAAGAAAACCTGGGTTTAATTTTCAACACTCATATAGCAGATTATATCTGTAATTGTAGTTCCCAGAGATATGGCTCTCTTTTCCGCTCTCCAGAGATGCCAAACATGTGTATGGTGCACATACATCCATGCAGCAAAACACTCAACTACATGAAATCAAATATATATATATATATATATATATATATATATATATATATCCAACCTAGTTGAATGATTAAATCTCTCATAGAAGCAAATATGATATACATCTTAGAAATATCTACTTAAAAGGTTTGATTTTCTCTTTGAATTATTGTAAGATGAGTAAATATAGAAATACAACAAAGAGAACAATATATCTCTGCCATTTAGATCAGTCTCTTTCTGTCTGCTGATTGCAAGTCATCACTATAAACTGTAAGCTTAGTTTTACATTATGTTTGTGCTTTCAGAAACTAATGTGGTATATGAAGGGTTCAGGTTCTTTATAAGGAGATTAATCTTTTTAGACTTTCTTTCTTTACTCTTTTTCTGTGCCCAATTTTATAGTTAGTTGTCTAGAATAGGCCTGAAGATGGCTCTAGCTTTTCAGTAGAAAAAGTGTAATATTCTGAGTAGAATAGTTAATATTTCTTCATGCTTGAGAACTTCCTTTTTTCCCTTTTTAGTTTAGGGCAATATATCAACATGTGAGGTTTCCAGAAGCTTGACCTCTGAGTGAGTAGACATTATTGCATGTATTTTTCCTCTTTAATAAGATTACAGAGTAATGAAATTTAGAGACTAAAAAAGACTGAAAGGTCAGCTGGTCTACCACTCTCCTGAAGAGTCCACTTCCATTTAAACCCATCACTAAACCACTTCAGGCAAAGGGCAGCCTTCACTGGTTCACTGCCTTGTGGAGCGGATGTAACAGTCTCTGGTGGCAAGACGTTTTCATGCTTTATAATTCTCAATGTCAAGATGTTCTTCTTTCTATTTAACTTAAATTTCTCATGCAAAAATTTAAGCCCAAGGACTCAATCCCTGATGAGATCTAAAATTAAAACAGGACTTCTTAAAAGAGTTCAGAAAATTAGGTCCTACTGTTCCTCTGTTTAATGTTCTTAAGACAAATTTGGCATAATAGTCTGAGTAAATGAGTGAAAATGAGAGAGAGAAAGAGAGAGAAAAAGGAAGAGAGAGAATTAAGTCTCTGAATGATTTCTTTCAGATACTCATTAGTATTAAACTCATTTACATATCAAACTAGTTAGCTAGGGGCTAGACTGAACTATTTCTAATCCCCACTATTCCACTATTTCTCCTTTGAGGACTGATTCACATTTATAAACTAGCCAGCTGCTTGGAAATATGTGTAGAGTTTATATCTATAAGAGGAAAAGCAGGAGGTGAATAATAGCAAAGAGACAGTATAGGACTGGATGCAAGACTCACCATTACTTTGAGCATGAGTTATGTGACCTTGAACAAAAAGAAAGTCTAAACAAAGAAAAATGTAGATTTTTACCTCTCTTCAGCATGTTTGGGGATCCAAAGATAAATTGACTATACAATTACTTGGACATTGTAAAGCACATACAAATATAAGATGATTTCTCCATTTCTTGATCATTGTTCTTTTTTTAAAATAGTGCAGGAAAAATAAACATGGAAATCTGTGTTTAGATTATGGCATTGGCACTGTGTCATTGTGTGGATTTAGATATGTTTTGTTATGTTTTGTTCTTTACATTATTGAACCACAATTTTCTTCTCACAATGAGACAGTGTAATTTATCTTGAATCATAGTGTTAATAATTACAGATAATAAGTACAAAGCTTCAATCATGTTGATTTTCAAGACACAGCATTCAGTAAATACTTATTATCATTGTCTTCTTCTCTTATTGCATCCTCTTACCTCTCTTAAGTTCTTGTGATATCATAGAAAGTCTGACTACAGTCAAGTGTGCAATAGCTCATGTTAGAGCTTCATACAATTTATTAAGTACACATTTGCTTCTAACATTTTCCTATGATTCTTCTATCAAGTGTAGAAGTGAAGTCATGATACAAGTAATCTAAAAAATAAAAGGTTTGCCCCATAAGGAAGAGGATACATTAAAGAACATAAGGGAAAATCCATCTATGTCTAGTTTAATAAATAGTACTGTTTGTTAGGGTACTTCATGCTGGAGCATGCATGAATTTGGAGGACCACAAAGGTCACATTATGTGTAGTAAGACACTGAGAATTTTTAGGGAATTAACTCCCACCTAGTGTAACTATGGTGTCTGCTAAAATTGTCTGCTTGCCAGTAGTAGACTTAGGTCAGTCTGATGGTTATTCCCAGCCATTTACTTACTTTTAAGAGAAAGACAATCTATTGTCTGTCCAGAGTAATTTCATGGTATGTTGGACATCATATAAAAATATCTTTAGTGATATTTAGTGATATAAATGGCAAGAATACAGATACCTTTAATTGCTTAGTAACATACTAATTTTCAAGTGAAACTTGATCCCACTGCCTTGTTTTCAGTAGAAGTATAAAAGAATACAGATAAACTGTTGCCTGGCATAATTTTTGTCAGTTTTATGTGGCATCTCACTAAACTGGAAGATAGTACAGCTAAATTCCCTCCAATCCTGTTCAGTTGTTTGTGTGAAGATGTATGTACATGTGTAAATGAAAAAAAAAAAAAGAAGTGGAAAAAAACCCTCTTGCTTTTGTCACCAGGTAAAACTGTCATCCACAGTTGTATATGCTGCTAGAAGAATGAAAGCTCTGTGTACCTCATTAATATTAGACTTCTGAAGCAGCATAAAGAAGTAGGATGCAGAACATTGAACAGAGTCTGACCTCAGCAGATGGTCTATTTCTTTCAAGCAGCAAAGAGCTGACACACTCCTGTAGGAGAGCATTGTCTACTAGAAGGACTAGAGAGACCAGTGATGGGGAAAGCTAATGAAGTTTCTTCTTCCTGGAGTGGTTTGTCCAGACAAGGCCATTTGATCTTTAGCAACTGCTATGCCCTGGCTCTCAGAATGCAGGTGACAGTGGAGGACTGAGTTAGGCAATGACAAGGAGGAGAGAGGGGTTGGAATTTCAACATAGGAGCAAGGATTTCAGGGCTGGCAGAGTGTGTTCAGTGTTTAATCCAACAATTAAAAAATGTATTCGATAAAGTTCTTTGCTTGTTATATGCATACTGTTTGTATCACGAGAAATTATATACTAAGAAGTGCTTTTCTTTCATTTATATTTAAAGCTTTGGAGCTTACAAAATTAATGTATCACCCTCCACCAATGTAAAAACATAAAATGTGAATGTATGTATGTAATGATAAGTAGAAAACAGCAGGTATTTAAGGGAAATATATTCAAGATACATTCTTTAAGATAGTTGCAATAATTATGCATACATAATAAGAAAAATGAGTACAATAGAACAAGATCCTGGAGAATATGGTTCAAAGTAAATATAGTAGCTCTCTTGCTCCCTGACTGTGGATTTGACAGGGTTATTCAAGCTGCATCATAGAGTCAGCTACCAACACCTATGGTATGAAAAGGAACAGGGATTTTATGCTGCAGCAGACGGGCTCTGGCCACCTCCAAACTGTGGCAGTTCAGCAGTCATGGAGAACTGGGTACATCTGAAAGGGAGACTGGGAATGAAAAAGCCAAGACAAAGATTTCTGATCTAGGCTCAAAGTTTAATTTTCAGCTCTGCATTTATATAGGGAAAACCCCACAGAGCCACCCTTTGTTTCAGCTGAATTCTGTTGCTTTGTTTCAGCTGGACAAGGTTGTAAGGAAAGCTCAGGAGGCAGTCTGCTCCTGCAAGACACTGCAGGTGCAGCAAGGCAGGCAGAAGACTCCATCCTAGGCGGGCTAGGTCAACAGAAGGCCTGCTGGGGCACACAATTAAGGTCTGTTTAGTCTGCTCAAGGCTTGGGGAGGGACATACCAAACCATCTCAGCAGGAAAATAAATGACATAATTGCCAGGGAAACAGTTAACTGAGAGGAAACCCAAACAAACACACTACATAAAAATATAAATATGTACATAAACACATAAACACAGACATACACACAAACAGACAACATGTACATACATACACACAAACACAAGCATAGACTACATAATGTATACATATACACATAAACACACACACAAACACAAATACACACTACATAAACATATACATAAACACATAGACAGATACAAAGAGACTAAGACGCACACACACACACACACACACAAACAACTATAGACTATATAAGGTATACATATACACATAAACACACAGACACACATAGACAAAGACAAACACAAACTATATAAAAACATGCATGTACACATAAACACACAGAAAGACACACAGGGACACACACACACACACACACACACACACACACACACACTCACACACAGCCCCAA
>NW_022196909.1:2146767-2180957 GCF_008632895.1 Mastomys coucha | reverse complement strand
CTCTCTTCTATACCTATTATCCTTAGGTTTGGTCTTCTCGTTGCATCCTGGATTTCCTGGATGTTCTGGATTAGGAACTTTTTGCTTTTTGCATTTTCTTTGACTGTTGTGTCAATGTTTTCTATGGTGTCTTCTGCCCCTGAGATTCTCTCTTCTATCTCTTGTATTCTGTTGGTGATGCTTCCATCTATGAATTCTGATTTCTTTCCTAGGTTTTGTATCTCCAGGGTTTTCTCTCTTTCTGATTTTTTTCATTGCTTCTATTTCAATTTTTAGATTCTAGATGGTTTTGTTCATTTCCTTCACCTGTTTGATTGTGTTTTCCTGTAGCTCTTTAAGGGATTTTGTGTTTCTTCTTGAAGGGCTTCTAGCTGTTTACCTGTGTTCTCTTGTATTTCTTTGAGGGTGCTAATTATGTCTTTCTTAAAGTCCTGTACCATCATCATGAGAAGTGATTTTATATCCGAATCTTGCTTTTCCGGTGTAATGGTGTGTCCAGGACTTGCTATGGTGGGAGAATTGGGTTCTGATGATGCCAAGAGACCATGGTTTGTGTTGTTTATTTTCTTACGCTTGGCCCCCGCCATGTGGTTATCTCTAGTGCTACCTGCCCTTGCTAAATCTGACTGGAGCCTGTCCTTCCTGTGATCCTGGTTGTGTCAGAACTCCTCAGAGTCAAGCTGTCTCTGTGATCCTGTGATTGTGGGATCCTGTGATCCTGGGCTTGTTAGATCACCTGGGAGTGGGACTTCCTCTGGGTGTTGTGAGACTGGCTGCAGAGCTTGCACCCAAGGTCTGCTCTGGACACCAGCCAAGACCTACACTTATTTTTCAATGTTCAACACTCCATGGCTGCACAGTAATTCCTATGGCTACCTACCATTGTAATGCACTGGCTTTGAGTGAGTGAGAAAGCATTTGGCAAATTCTTGCTTGATTTGGCCAAGTGCTTGAATCTGATATGCTTTAGCATATCAACTGGTAAAACAGTTGACAAATGTTTTCTGTGGTGGCTGGAGCAAGAGTTCTGAACTTCAGTGATATGCTACTGAAAACAATAACAACGTAAATATTCAGTAGGAAAGAGTTTAAGACTCTTGTTATTTACCATTGAAACAGGCTTAATGGTACAAAGCACAAGAAGCAAGACTGGAAGTGGCACTCTGTTGGGAATTTGTTCTAATGCTTTGTCTTATTTCAGATCCCAAAGGCCTGAGGGTCCCTGACCCTAGTTGACTTCAATTGATAATAAAGAATTGCTGTACAGCCAATGGCTGGGCAGGGAGACAGGCAATGGACCAGGAGAGAGGGGAGGATGAAGACAATCACCATGACAGGTTAGCAGAAGGATGAAACTTAAAGGCCTTCTGGCATGCAAGAGTGCAGGAAAAGGTCCTAGGGGCTACTTCACCTATTGGGTCTGGGGTAGCAGAGATAAAATACAGATTTTTAAAAATATTAACTCAGGAGTACCAGAGGGGAGTGTTTATTAGCCCCAGGGAGCTTTAGAAGTACCTAACCATTGCGTTAGTCAAGGCATATCAAAATTAGCTGGTGTGTGTGTTTGTGTGTGTGTTTCATTCTCGAATCCAGAGAACTCTACAGTGGGTGAGTTCACAAACCATCCGCCAGGTCTCAAAGCACCTAACTAATTCAGTTATAGCACTTCTATATGGCTTCTCACCCGTTCTTGCTCTATGTTCCTGCCTTGAATCCCTGCACTGACTTCCTCAGATGATAGACTACAAGATGTAAAACAAAATAAACCCTTTTCTCTTCAAGTTGCTTCTGATCATGACATTTTAACATACCAATAGAAACCTTAAGAAAGCATATAGAACAACTCCACCTATCTCTTGTTCTGGATTTAGTTTTCAGAAGATGCATCTACCTAGCCAATTTTCATTTTATTTCTTTTAATAGTATAATTGGATTTTTTTTCCAGACAGTGTTTACTCCAAGTAGCTTCCATGAGCTACATCTAAAGCAAACATGGTAAACATTGAGTTTTCTCTGCTGTTTTCACAGAATAGTGGTACCCAGAAGGTACCACTCACCCAGAGGGTAAGTGAAAGACTCACCCTCAAGGCATTACTTCTGATATTGGGACAATATCTAAGGTGACAATCTAGCAACGGACTTTCATTCAAGCCGTTTTATCTCAATATATAAAATGGCAGCATAATCAGTCAACCAGATATTCCTCATGTGTTTCCTTCATTAACAGTTGCAGCATAATGAAAGTACATGAATTGTTTTTTTCATAGATTTTTTTCCTATAGAAACATGACATACTTTTCATCAAAAAAATATAATAATACAGATTTGGACGAAAGCTAAATCACAAATTTTGGTGGAGAGTTTGCAACCAGGCAAACTGCTTGGATTTGTGATAATAATTGGAATAATAGACTAAGAGTAGGAATAATAGAAAATGACAAAACCCAGCAAGATACTGTTACTGAACTAGAGACACTTACCAATGGAGTAGAACTGAGAATACACACAGAAGCCCACATTCACCTGATTTTTAACCAAGGCCAATAACGCATATTAAAGACAAGACAATGCCCTCAATAAATATTGTTGGTCAAACTGTATAGTTACCTGTAGAAGAATGAATAGATCCTGACCCCTCTCCTAGAACAGGATGAAATTCTAATGGCAAGGATATTAATATTAAATTTGAAACCCTAATTTGGGTAGAAAAGAAAGGATATACACATGAACTAATAAACACAGAAGGGTCTTCCTAAATAGGACCTTGATAAAACAAGCATTAAAGCAACAATTGTACCAGGTGGTGGTGGCGCACACCTTTAATCCCAGCACTTGGGAGACAGAGGCAGGCAGATTTCTAAGTTCAAGCCAGCCTGGTCTACAGAGTGAGTTCCAGGACAGCCAGAGCTACACAGAGAAACTCTTTCTTGAAAAACTTTAAAAAAAAAAAAAGTAACATTTGACAAATGCATCTAAATAAAGAGGCAAGCTACACAGTGGAAAAAATCTCTACGGGCAGTACATCCAACAGAAGATGTGTGTCTACAATGTACACATAAGTGAAAAACTAAAAATCAAGAAAGAACAATCCAAATTAAGACAACAAGGCTTGGATCTAAACAGTTCGTTCTGAAAAGGTAAAATACAAACGGCCATGGAATATTTTAAATGATGTTTAATAACTTTAGGCATAAAGTAAATTAATGCTACTATGTGAGTTCATATTACCCCAATCAGGACTTTGACAATGAAATGATGACAAGAGGGACAGAACTGGTGACAAACACACAGGTTGGTTTGGATAAAGGGACAGTTATTCACTGTGGCTGGGTATGAAAATTAGTGGAATCACTAAATAAATCAATGTGGAGCTTCCTCCAAACACTTAAAATAATTCACCACATAATACCACTCTTGGGCATATATCCAGAGGATTATAGATCAAAGATACCTGCCCACTTATGTTCATTCCTTCTTTACGCAGAGTAGACAGGGAAGGGAAACAGGCTAGAGCCTATCTACTACGGAAAAAAGATTTAAGTATGCTTTATTTACACAGTGGCTTAATTACAGCTCTTCATAAAAATGGGTGGATATGGAATCAAACATTCTGAGCAGATATCCCAGATGCAGAACGATAAACATCACACATTTTTTTTTCTCACACATGTGAACATTTAGATGCGTTTAGGAATACAGAGGACAGAAACAGTTTTGAGTGAAAAAGAAAAGCTGTGCTTTTAAAAATTCTTCCAGAAGATAAAAAGCTCATAAATATAAATATGTTTAGAATATTGTGTTAGAGGATAACTTACTCTAGCAGTATAATGATTTTAGAGAATATACAGCTGATCTATACTCTTCCTCCCATGTAGATGCAGAGCGTGATATTGACACATTCACAACAAGCTCATTCACAATTTTAGAAAATACAAACTAGGGATCTATATGATTTTAGAAGTACAGTGTGAGGGTCTCTTGGTCTCACAGGGCTTCTGAAGGGAAGTGTCAAATGCTCTGTTTCCTCAGATGTGATACAAGCTGCCCAGAGCAATATGAGCACAATTCCTTGAATGAATGTTAACCATTAGGTCCAATAGGTTCCTTTCTTTGGTTTCTACAAAGAATATGTTGGACAGGAAGTCAGATGAATGCTGGAGCAGCAATTCGTGAAATCATCTTCAATTTACAAAGCATACAATTACAAACATCAGCTTTCTCAAACATTTTAGTGTAAATGAAATATAATTATTCTCTTTCCAAGACACTGACTGGGGTAAATTTTAAGGTAACTTGCAGCCAAGCTGGTTCAGCTTACCTTCTTTGTGGCACCTATATATAATGTGGGGCTAGAAGATGCCTTTGCAAAGGAGGACTTAGAATCTTGCACTCCAGGTTGTAGACTACATACACATCACATCTCCCTTCTCTACTGTCAGCTTACACACAGTGCTGTCTTTTTACTCTTTTCTATCTTTCTTTCTCCTTTTATATATTATTTTGTGTATTTATTTGAAAAGGGAATTCTGCAAACAGGAATAGTGCCAAAGGGGAGTATCATAATACTCAGGTGTGAATAAGTAAACAAATAAAAATTAGACTAGGCCATAAACTACCAGATGAAGTTTAGGAAATATGATTTATTAGAAAAATCATGCATTTTTGATATTTACAACATGCTAATAAGGCTTCAGCCCTGTGTCAGTTGTGAAGATAAACAGAAAACAATACTCTTTATTAGTCTGCTACATAACAGACCACTCTTGGTTTTTACCTAGACCTTGGCTAACATGTTCTCTGAAAACTAAAAAAGATTATGGACAAATTGGGATTTGAAAATTGAGGTCCAAAGCAAATTAATTGCAAGTACCAAAAGAATATTTGTAATAAAAGGAGATAATTACTAGGAAGTAAATCATAAAATTAATAAATGATCTGTGTTTTAATCAATTGGTCATGGAAAGTCCCTTGGAGGGAAAATGTCATGGGAATGTTACAACTTTCCTATAACTCTCGTTAGAAAGGAATTGTTACCTCAGAAGGGAAAAGCTGCCTGAAATATAAGCACTGAGCACTCAGTGGGGATCCATAGACTCAGAATAAACACCGGAATATATTTCCCCAGCAGAGAAGCCTTAAATAGGTCTGTGCTCCCTATTGACACCACCCAAATTATATATTGTATGTAATAATTCAGCAGAGAGACTTTAAAACAGTTTTCTCTTTTCTGTATAATTTTGTTGCTTTTGGAGTACTTACTCTGAAAGATTTTGCTGTAGACGAAAACATTTCTTTTCCATGTACAGGTGTTTTGAAATGTATGCATGTGCATACAAGTATGTGTGACACATATTTGTGTAGTATGTGGTGTGTGTATGTTGTTTGTTTGTGTGTGTGTATGTCATGGGTCTGTGTGTTGTATGATGAGGCATGTGCTTGTTTTCTCATGTATGTTGAGCAAATGTGTGTGTGTGCATGTCTGTTGTGTATAGTAATATTCAGAGCAGTGCTTCTTTAATTCATAGTGGATTTTCACTGTAGTGATCAAGTGCTAATAGGAATGTTTCATTCTATAGTTCATACTTCACTACTATTGATTGGTATAAGAAACTATTCTGATTCTTAGAAAATATGCTCCTTTGATTACTACTTTAAAATATAATCTCCATCTTGAAAATATAACAAATATAAACTAATTTTAAAAATCTGTTCTGTAGTAATAAATAAAAATGTAGGATAGAAAAGGACTAAAAGAGTTAATTCTATGATTATATTGAAAATTTCTGCATCATCTTATGTTTTATCACATTTTACTAATTGTGAAATAATTCACATAACACAAGTTTACCATTTTTACATAAGTTTGTAGTTCAGTGGTATTAAATACATCTGAAATGCTGTGAGACTATTACATATATATATGAATTTTTCATTTTCTCAACTTGAATCTCTGTACCCATTAAACAAATAATTTCTCATCCTTTTGTTTCCAAGAATCTAATGATCACTATTGCACTTTCTGCTTTTATTAATTTGGTTATTCCTCTAAACACCTTGAGTGAGATCATAGTATATTTGCCCTTTACTGACAATTTTATTGAAACTTCCTTTGAAGTTGGTTAATGTGTTAGAATTTTCTTCCTTGTAAGGTTGAATAATATTCCATTATACATGAACAGGACGTTTTGTTCCACCATCTACCCTTCAATGGAATTTGGGTTTCTTTAATATTTATGTATGTATGTACATATTTATTTATTTATTATTTTTATTCATTCTTTTCTCATATATTACATTCTGACCACATTTACCCTTTCTTCCACTCCTCCCAGTCTCCCTGCTCCATTCCCAGATCCATTCCCCATCTGCTTCCCTTCAGAAAAGAGCAGCGCTCCTAGGAATGTCAACAAAACAAATCATAACTAGTTACAATAAGACTAAGCATAAATACTCACATTAAGGCTGAACAAAGCAACAAACTAGGAAGAGAAAGGTCCAAGTGCAGGCAAACGTCAGAAACACCCCTCTCCCTACACTGCCTCTGTCAGGAGACCCACAAGGACACTAAGCCCCCTCTCCCTACACTGCCTCTGTCAGGAGACCCACAAGGACACTAAGCTACATAATCAGAATGTATATGTAGAGGTCCTAGGTCAGACCCATGCAGGTTCCATGATTGTCACTTCAGTCTTTGTGCTTAGTTAATTCTGTGGGCCAGGATTTTGTAGCGTCCCTGTTCATCTAGTTCCTACAATCCATTCTCCTCATTTTTTGGAGGGTTCCCTAATGTTGCCTAATGTTTAGCTATACATCTTTGCATCTGCCAACATCAGTTGCAATATGAAGCCTCTATGATGACATCTGGCCTAGGCTGATTTACAAGCATAGCAGAATACCATTAGTCATCATTTCACTCACATTTTTTTTTACATTTGCAAGTCATGTTTTATTCTTTCATAGGTCTCTGTGCTATCAAGCCTCTGGTTCCTGGCTCTATAGACAGGGTCAAGAGTCAGCTCCCTTTCATGTCATAGGCCTCAAGTTAGACCAGTCATTGGTTGGCCACTCCCATAAGTTCTGAGCCACTATTACCCCAGCACATCTTGCAGGTGAACAAATTCTAGATTAAAGGTTTTGTGGCTAGGTCAATGGTCCAGTCCCACCGGAGCAGGCCTTGCCTTGTTACCAAAAAAAAAAAAAGGGCCTGTCCAGGCTCCACATACCTCATTAGAAGGAGTCTTCACTAGGGACACTCTTAGGAATGTTGCTTGTTTGACCATAAACATAGAAAGGGTAAGGTTTAACGTCAGTCAATTATTTTGACTGTATATCAATACCTGGATTTTTGAGTCCTATCAAGACAATAGACTGCTAGTTCTATTTTCATTTTCTAAAAGAAGCTTTATTGATGTTTGTCACAGTAATACCTTTTACATTTACACCAATAGTGTAAATGGGTCCCAGTTTCACTACGTCTTTGAAGACAGTATGATTTCTCATTTTAAGAGTAGTCAGTTTTATTATTTAGTTCTTCTGTTAATTTTTGAGGTATGTAGGAGTTAGATTTCTACATCTCAATTTTACTAGCAGAATCTTAGTCTTTCCAGTGTAGTGCCCAACACGACTGTTACTAATTTCAGTTAGACTAAGTCACTTGCCCTTAGTCGGAACTAGAGTACAAAATTAATTACTTTTGGCTCCATCATATAAGTCACTTGAGACAAAAAAAAAAGTCTACTGATATATGACACTCACTTTTAATTTCTGCGTTCCTGAAGGAGACAAGTACCAGGCTTATTCTGCCTTTCAAAATCCAATAAACAGTACTTTCTAGTTCCTCATATTAAGTATTATATGTAATTTTAATTTTGCTTCATTTAATTTATGCATGATTGCTATGATAGTTTCTGCTGTACCTTCTCTCTTTCTGTCTATTATCTATCTATCTATTATCTACCTATCTATCTATCTACTATTATATATCTATCTGTTGATCTATCTATCCATCTATTTTCTATCATCTGTCTATCTGTCTATCTATCTATCTATCTATCTATCTATCTATCTATCTATCTATCCATCTATCTATCTATCATTATTATATGTTTGGAAAGGTGTATGTGTATGTATGACAGCATAGATCCCTGAATAGAAATTTGAGGATTCACTTCTAAGGCGTCAAAATTCAGCCTAGGAGAAAATAATACATAAAATGAAGAGGAAAGTGCTAGTATCAATTGACAGCTACAATAGTGGAAGGGTGCATCCCTCTAAGGAATTGTGCAAACTCAGGACTGTTCAAGGAATTATAAGCATCCAAGGACATTCAGGATACCACAGAGGTACCAGGAAGAAGACTCTCAGCTGCACACTCTTTTCAGAATCATGTTAGAGGCCATAATGGAGGCTGGATTATGAGTTCAAACACCTCATATCAATGAGCCATAGACAGGAAAGGACATGTCCTTTTTGCACCTTGGTGGACTGTGGGTTTGCTTGAGAGAGCAACCAGAAGCTCAACTTTCAGGTACAATAACTATTACACATTAGGAGGAGGCATAACTGGGATTCTCCCTCCTTAAAATAGGTTCAAAAGTCCATTTTCTTGGTGCTTACCAAGGGAAAAGATGTGGGACTATGCTGGATCCCCAGCTAAAAAATACTGGAAAGTTAATGATCAGTGATTCCTTCTGAGTCAACTTTCCTATCATATTGAGGTCGCCTGTAATGACCTCGGAGAACTTAAGTGTACTCATAGAAGTATAGGTGGAGGTTACACACCATGAGTAATAGTAAGGAGTGATGGTAACTTTGTCCGATAATTGTAGACTGAATGATGTCTGCGAATTTAACAGTCGGGGCTATAACTCAGTTGAATATAGCTTGGCATACTTGAGGTCCTAGTTTCAATTACCACTATCATTAAATACATAACTAAATGAATGATTCTTATGTTACACCATCTAATGTGGGCATGACCATGGTCTTGTTTTATAGGAGTAATCTGGGGGTCGTGTTGATAGACCAAATCCTCCAATCTATATGGAAAAAAATGTAATTCTGGAATGTTATATAAAATTTCAGTTAAATAGAGGGCTAGAGAAATGGTTTAGTTGTTGAAGTATTCCCTACAAAAACCATGAGAACCTGTGTTTTACTCATAGACTCCAGGTACAATTACAACATAGAGTCAAGGCCTTACAATTCAATACCTGAGAGGCAGACTTAGACGATCCCTAATGTTCATTGGCTAGCCAGCTAACTAAATTGTGATTTAGATTTAGTGAGAAACCTTAACCCTCCAAAAATAAAGTGGAGAACAATTCAATAAAATGAACATCAGGTTGTGGCCTCTACATGAACACGAATGTAGGTGCATAAGCATCCACATACCTTGCACACATGCAAGCACATGGATCCATGCACACATTTCAATTAAAAAGATATGCTTATGCTTTTTGTTTTATTTGTTTTGTTTTAATTCAACTAGTCAGAATGGAGTTCTCATGTGCTCAAGGTTCCAGTTTTTTTTTAACCACTCCCATATGCCTACACATAAATCAAATGATCCACATCTATTTCATTGCATTTGAATATTTTGAAATTTAATATCTGCTTGTGGTTTTGTGGAATAAAATTAAATGACTTTTTTACTCTACTTAAAAACCATCTTTATATCAAGTCTAAAATTAAAGGGGTTAGTTATAATTCTTAGCTATTTTTATAATGCATAAGGATGAACTAGTACTACAGTGTCATCCTCTTTTTGTCAATCATGTAGAAGCATCACCTTTAGAGACTTTAACAAGCTTATCAGAGCTTTGTAACCAAATTAGGATATATTCTGTAAAATGTTCCCAAAAGCTCCTTGTAAGTAAGGTAACAGCATATCAAATGATCAGTGAGAGAACTTGATGCCGGAAAAGTAATGGTACTCAGAAACGTTGATCCCAGGTCTCTCTAAATGAGGAATTTAAAAATATAATTTTTCATTCCTATTCTGTCTCCAAGACTTGAATGCATAGCTGATTTTCCATCATGATAAGCACAACTATGATATAGTAGATGTCCACTGGCATTTGTCAAGTGAATAAATGGATGGAAGGAAGAGAGGTAATGTAGAAGTACAAGTAATGATGACAAATTAGTAATTACTATAAAGTAAGACCGCATGGATGATGCAAAAACTATGATCCAGGCTTATAGGGGAAAAGGAAGGCATGTGCTCTAAGAATAAACATGGAAAGTTATTCTAGGCAGCAGCACGTTTCAACCTGAATGGGACGTTGTCGTATATGTGAACCCCAAAGTACATCACTTGAAACAATTGAGATGATTGAGAAGTTGATAAATTATATTTAATTCTTCCTTTAAAAGAGTGAATCATATATGAATGTCTTTCATAGTCTGGGGCAAAGGTGCCACAGTTAGAACTATTGAAGAGCTTAAATCAACTGTAATTTTAGAGTTGGGAATGTACGACCTTCTGAAGTGTAGGCTCTTATGACTCACTGCTGCTTCCCTCCACTGAGTCTATTAACCATTTTCCAGTGATAGCTTTACAAAACTATAGAACTTAGCACCTTGTTTATTAATAAGTTCATCTACTGACAAACAAAGTAGCTACTAGCTAAACTCTTTGGTTTGTGAAGGGAGGCAATTTAAGGCCAGTGATTTTGTTAATAGTTGACAGTGACTCAATAGATTGGCATAGTATATTGTAACAAGCCATGAGGGAGAAAAAAAGGATAGTTGCCAAACTTAACCATTTCAATCAATGATTGAATGAAAAATAAACATTATGTTCTAGCTAGTTTGCTTGTGAGAAGGTTAACAATTTATATACAACTATGAATTGGGGGTAAAATTAGAATTACCAGTATGAAAAAAACTCAATGGTTTATCCTTTTATTTGAAATATTAAGACATAGTCATCTGTGGTGATGCTTTATGCTTCAAAATGATACACTAGTTTGCATGCATATTTTTATGAAAACAAATTCATTATCAGGCATTGTTTCTGGTTAGCATAAAATACTGCATCTGGTTCTACTTTTCTATGTCGAAGTTGTGTTTTGCCTTTCTTATATGGAAAGTAGTTTTGATTCTCACTCATATTACCATTTTTGTCTTGCTTCATTAATAAGAAACTTCCTCCAGTTTGTTTTCCTTGCAAATTCTTAATTCTTTTTCCCCATACTATGTGATGCTGAAATGGTGATTAAGCTAAAGGAGCATTTCTAGAAAGAAGGTTCAGATCAGGAAAGAATACAATGAGAGAGTTACTCTAAGCTCACCAGAAAAAAAGGGTGGCAAGAGAAACCTCAGTCAATAAGTGGAGACAGATGATCCTTGATTCAGGGGGCCACAGATTAGAAAGTCTAATGGTAGTTGTGAATCAGTAAATTCAACTAATTAAAATTGTTAAATTCAGGATTCAGGATTGGTCAGTGGTCAAAAAAACCTTGCTGCTCTTCTAGAGGAAGAGTTGTGCTCTCAGCACCCAAGTCAGGGAGCTTACACCTGCCTGTAACTCTAAGGGACATGGCTTCCTCTTCTGTTCCCAGTGGGTATCATCAGACATATACACATGTGGCATATACATCCACAGACGCATACATAAAAATAAAAATATATCTTAAAAACTAAGTTGTACTAAAGAATAGATAAGAAATGTTACCCTTTGACAGAGCAGGGCTATAGGTCAGATGAAATAGGGTATGCAAAATCCTTACAATTTTGAAAAACTGAAAACAATTTTTCTACAGAAAACTAAATACACAATAGCCATTTACAAAGAATTCTACTCACCCTTAAATACCAAACCATCATTCAATCACATTTTCTCAAAAGTTTAGTTTGTCAGCACTATGCTTTATTCTCAGACTTGCATTTTAAATAGATAATCATTGAACTAAAAATGAAGTTATTTATTATTTTGGTTATTTGGAGTTTTTAAAAATGACAATTATTTATTATATTCAAAGATTAGGAAACTTGATTTTTACAATAAATGACATACTGAGGGTCTAGCTTCATGTCTGTCGCTGTGGTAAAAATACCCTCACATAAACTACTTAAGGAGGAAAGGAGTTATTTTAGCTTACAACTCCAGAAGACAGTTCATCATTGTAGGAACGTCAAGGGGCCTCAAACTTAAAATAGATAATCATATCATATCCATAGTCAGAAGCAGAAAGGAATAAGATCATTCATTCTAATAGTTGGTTGGCTTTATCTATTTTTGTACGATCCAGAACTGAAACCTAAGGAATGGTGCAAGCCATAGTGGGCTAGGTCTTCCCACATCAATCAACATTATTAAAACAATACCGTTCAGACATGACTGCTAAGCTGATCAAGATCATTCCTCATTGAGACTCTCTTCTCAGGTGAGTATAAATTGTGTCAAAGTAACAATTAAAATGAACCGTTACAGCTGGTACTTAGCTTACTTAAATTAAAGACTTTCATATTCAAACATACAAGTTTGATATAATTCTACTAAACCATGGCACATAGCAATTATACATGGCATATGTATAATTTATTATTACATAAAGATTAAAATTCATAAAAATATTAAGGTAAAGATTTCAAAGCTTAGTAATTTAGTGGCTTCTGTACACTAGTATATATTTTAAGGACAAAATTAAAATACTTCATTTAGTTTATATATTTGTATGTTTATAAAAACTGAATAAATGTATTTTCACTATAACTTATTTTCAACATGCTTACCTGTTAGCTAATATAAGGACAGTCATGGCAAAGAGGTGATTGTATAGCTAAGATATGGAGTGTCTGTAATGTTTGTATTTTATACAGATAAATGAATTAACAGCATTCATGGGGGAGAATTAACTTATTGCTTATGTGTCTTGTGGTTCAAACACTGCCTGTAAAGTATTTCTTTACAATTCAAGGCTTAGAAATGTAATCTCTCTCCATCTTTGGTTGTTTTCTCACCTGAATCCTTCTCATCAGGAATTTTTTTCAAAGAATAAATTATTACCATATCATGTATTAGGAGTCTTTAGACACCTCAACTAAAGTTCAAGTCGCCTATTTCTGAAGACAGATGGGAAAAAGTGAAAGCTTTTTTTTCATTGCTTGGCTTTCACAGTCCAGGACAAATCTAATCATGTGCTGCTTTCCTCGTTACTCGGTAATGTGAATGGCATCTGTGTAAAATATGCACACAATTAAGTGATTTTCCACAGTCATGTGTGGGTGCTTTGGTCTTTGTCAGTTTCTAATTGGGTTTGCACTGAAGTAAAGGGCTCTGAGCTGCATTATACATGTTCTGGAATTGCCACAGATAAACAGGTCAAGTGTGAGAAGAAGCCTCCTTCCACACCTCTTCATGCTGAGACTCCAGACTGCCTTTCTCTCATCTTCAAACATCACATTTTCAGTTCATTTTTTTTTTCTGAAGAACAGCCATCAAATCTGGTTAATACCTTAAAATAAATAAATACATTAGTTGAAAGTGCAATGCAAGAAAAACGCTTTCAGAGATGTAGACTCCTGACAATGCAAGCAAAAATGACATGAGTAGTAAAATTTTAGAAAACGTCTCCGACTTGCACTTTCTGCAGCAGTGATGTTGTGTTTGGTTTCACAAAGGAGACTTTGAACCTAAGAGAGAAATGCCTCATTCTAAAGCAAAAATAGTTGTAACAGTGCCCAAATAATCTGAAAATGATTAAAAGAACTCTTGTAAATTTATTCGACATGAATCACAGGAGGAATTTATAATTTACATTAATTTACTTGGGAGCAGGTTCCGGCCTTTGTTTCTGTAATGCTGACTGTGCATGTTTTATTTGTAGACAACATTGTAGGTAGTGTGTCTTGAAAACAGAAGCACTTAGAATTGTGAATTAGCCTCTTTCTGTATATAGAGAAATGACTATAATAGATTTTGAATTAAACTGTGTGTCTAGGCTAAGGTCTTGAATGGGCTAATGTCCATTAACAATCAACAAATTAGTAAATTGCCTTATTGAAATTTCTTTTCTCAACCTAATGGTTTGTTTAACTGATGGCTGATGTGACCATTAGAGGCTATTAGCATGTTAAGAGGGTATTAAATAAAGCCAACAGTTGGCCTTAAAAACAAAAGGATAAACACAGCACAATTTATTATTTTGCTGGGCTAAGCAAACAGAGTTTCAATGCATTACTGTTTTCTGTCAATGCCAGTAGTCATCTGTTGAATACATATTTGTCTGGGTTAAGAACAAGAAGATCAGCAAATCTGCTCAACTCCAACTGTCCAAACTGGTCTGCAGACATTAAATTCTGAACTGTGTGTATTGATTGGTCCAAAAGTTTGTATTCTCTTGGATTTTTCTGTCAAGTATCATTATGAATAAGAAAAATGCATATTGAAAGCAGATGTGGATGAAGATGTCCTAACATGAAATTAGTTTCAAATGGACTCTGTATTGAAGCAAAGGAGTATCAGACAGAAGCATCACAGAGGATAAATTTCTTAAAACCCTACTGATGATTCTGTTTTTAATATGTACAGTTTCCTGTTATTGTTTTAGTAGCTATGAAAACAGATCTAAGACTGCCATACAAAATAGTTGTTGACAAGAATCTTCATACATTTGGTTTCCTTTTGTTTGATTCAGATCCCTGTCTTCTGTTTTATTTATTTGGTTTGGTTTGGTTGGTTGGTTGCTTTTTAGAGTTATTTTATTTCTGAGAATGTATCACAAAATACACAAAATTATATGAATCTGTGACCTTCTTTCAGTCTGTGTGTCGTTAACATGCTATGCCAGAAGCATATACATATACAGTTGTGTACTTGTTACTGAATAACACGTAATTCACAAGCTACCTTGACTTAATTAGTTGCACTTTACCAGGTATCCCATATTTCCCTTGATGGTTGGCCATTGGCAGACACAAGTCATTCTATGTAATGTATGTTAATGCTATTATCTCAGATAGTGTATTATACATCACACATGTTATGTATGCAAACATGACAGTTACAGAATGCCTAGAAAACTGTTGAAAGTTATATTCAAAATGACTTCATTGGATGGACAGCCAGAAAGCCAGTAGAGATGCAAAGGGTCACAGAAGGGACTTAGGTGAGAGCATAAGAAATGAAGTCGGAGAACTGTTGGGAAGATGCAATTTGATCCTGGAGCAAGGTTCTGGCTTCTAAAGAATGGATGGATGTACAATGAATGCACACAGGGTTGTGATGATCATTCAGCAAATCTATTGCTATTGCTGTGTTACATTATTGTGAGACCTTGCTGATGATAGTCGTGTGTCCAAGATATTGTCTGATTACAAGTCAACCTATTTTGTTAAGTCTGTAAGTTGTATCTGTTATAGTTTGCATTCTATTGCTATGATAAAGATGACTTTGACCAAAATCGTCTTTGGGTGTTTGCTTGGCTGAAACGTCTCTCAATCACAACCCATCACTGAGGGAAGCCAAAGCAGGAGCTCAAGCTGGTTCGAAACCTGGAGGCAGGGATTGAAACTGAGTCCATGAAGGAAAATTGTTTACATGGCTTCCCATGGTTTGCTCAATCTGCTTTCTTATACCATATGGGGCCACTTGCCACATTAGCATCTTCAATAATTAATCAAGAAAATACCCTACAAACCTGCTTTTGGCCAATCTGATGGAAGTATTTATTCAGCTGAGGTTATTTCTTCCTAGATGACTCTAACTCATGTCAAGTTGAGTTAAGCAGTCTAAGCAGTACTCAGAATTGCCATGTTCAGGAATAACTTATCAGTCTGCCTGATGTTGGTGCTAGATATTTAAAGGCATGTATGTTCTCAAAGAAGAAGTGTTCATTCTCAATTTGCACCTGCATATTCTGCTTTGAAAATGGTTTCATTCAGGGCATGGTACATCCTAAAATTGTTGTTCCACACAATATAAAATAACCTAGAGCAGCTCTCAGCCTGCCGCATTTTGTTTACCAGGGGTAGTATGGGGGTAGATTTTATAACAGACCCTGAATATCCTCCTAATGTGACTTCACTGTTACCAGGATCTCACTGCGATCCCTCCTCGAGCCCCTGTACTCTACAGAGTCCCAGGAAACTTGCAGAATACAGTGTAGAATACAAGTGGAGTTGGACCACAAGACAAAGTGGAACATTTTGAAAATGTCTAGACTTTCTTGAGGGACCAATACTAAGGTCAATAGTGCTTATGCTAATTTACATTTCCAAAAGCTAATATGGGCTAATAAGGGTTCTGCCCTTGCTACATAGAGAATTTGAGATTAAGGTGGGCTACATGAGACAATATATCAAATAGTAGTAGTAGCAGCAGCAACAGCAGCAGCAGAAGCAGCAATAGTAGTAATGAAGTAGAGAAGACACTAAACTAAAACAATACCTTTGATTACATATGAGTTTACTAGCTTTAGTATACATATATAGTCATGAAGTTTGGCCTCTGTATTAACTGGCAGTATTATCAAAATATGGTAAGTTCTGTTTTATGGGAGACGAGCGGAAGACCCTATAAAACTACTCTTCTGATTGTTATAGATATCTGTGTGAGATAGAATCCAGTCTTGATTGTGATTCAGGATAGGTAAGGAAAAGCCTATTGAGATATATATTTCAGTCAGCATTTTAACTGGGACTAACAAGGAACAGTGTTGTTTCTGGGATGCATTAATGACCCCTGATTTGTGGGTATGGAATGACATTGAACTTGTTCATCATGGTTACTCTTTCTTGAAAATTTAACTGGATTGGAAATGGATTAGTAGTCAAATCTTTAGGAGTGTCTCTGGAGACATTTTCAGAGAAATTAACTAAGGATGGTAGAGCCATGTCCAGTGTAGGTGGTTTCATTCCATGGACTAGGTCCTGTATTGACTAAAATAGAGAAAGTACTTTGAGCACCAACATTCATCTCTCTCTACTGACTGACATTGGCTTACTGTTAGCAGCTTCTTATGATACTAAAAAACATGCCTTCCATACACAATACCCAGCATCTCTTCTTAGACTATGTGCTGGAATAAAGTCTTCTTTTCCTGTGTTGGTGAGTATTTTCCTGCAGCAATAAAAATAAGAAGTAACACATATGGTTTTGTGTTATTTGAAGTGCTCCTACACCAAAGTAGGGCACCAGAACTTTTATAGTGAAATTAAAGATAGAATTTTCAAAGGCCATTGTTACATGTCAGGCTTTAGACAATTTTACTGAGAGTTTTAAGTGGAACAGTCAATCATTCTGAAGGATCAGTCCATAAGAAATCATAAAGAGGGTCTTTATAAATGGAAATAAAGAAAGCTGCTGAAGACCAAACCCAAAATAAGCGAGAACTTTGGATATTTTATGCCACAGGAAACTGATTATAATGAGCTATTGAAAGTTTGTTTCTAGATTCTCAAAAACTAAAAGAACTACTTTGTCCTCAGTGTTAACTTCATTTTCTGATAAAGTCCATGTTTGCTGTGAAGCATCCTAAAATGATGCTGTGTGTGGTTCCTGACTATCTTAGTTTACACCTCAATTACAATTGCAAAATTATACATTTCAGTACAGTCCTGTGTACTATGTGAGGTCCAACCATTAAGGAATGCCTTTTCTGTATTCTCATTCTGAGTATTTTGTTTCCTCTAAATTTAAGATTGACAAATATAGACAACTGTCTTCCTTATCTTGAAGGTACACAACTCCCAAGGCTAACCAGAATACCCTATACCTGTGGCCATAATTCCATTAAACTATATTTTTTCTAGTATAATGAACTCTTCCCGAGAAAAATTCTTTTCTGAAGGCTGTAGTTAAGAAAAGGTCATTTCAAATCTGTTTTGTTATAGAAATAAAAAACAAACAAAAACTTTCTTCTTGGATACTTAGGGAAGGAAAGGATTTTTCTTTTACTAAAGGGTCCTATTTATGTTTTAATCATTAAATAAGGAGATAGAAAAGTGTAAACACATTGCCCCAGTACAATACCTGACAGCTTTCTACCTGACTCAGCTAAGTTCAGACACTTCCTAATGCTGTCCTTTTACCCAGCTGGTGATGATGGCTTCACAGGCTCACGGTGAAAGGAGACAAAGGAGATGTTGTAGGATTGCAAGGTGCTCTTCTCAGGAAGAGGCAGGGCCTGAGCTCTAGCTCCTTCTATGTCTTGTAGTGATCATGCAAATGGACGATTTTTAATTGTGTAGTATGCTTCACTTCAAAAGATAAAGGAACTCTCTGACTTCTAACGCAGTTTTACAATTTAATTGGTCCAATTAACAAAAATGATTTCACATATAATTCCAGTGACGGACAGGAGGGACTGGGATGCATGGAATGAGTGGAGGGAAATGCACTGCTCCTTTTGAAGTCTGATAAAAATTTGTGTATGCTGACAGTTCACAAAGTATGACCTAGTGTTTCCAAATAAATCGTTGCATTATATATTTCAGATTATATTAGACATTGAAGATTGGGTAATAAATTATTCCTCTGGATTGACCTTTAAAATTCATTATACTTTCTTTAAATGGAAAGCAGACGCTTCCTTTTGTGTGTATGCATTTACGCTTATATCAGCGGCAGATGCAATATGTGAAGGGCCAAAATGTCAGAGGTGAAGTCTATGCAAAAGTAGGTCCCTTGGCAGTTCCTAGGATTCAACTGTCCATAGAAAGAGGATGTACAGCATTCTTCTGTGGCCAGCCCCATGAACATGGAATTATCTGAAATTAGAGCTTAAGTTTAACCAATATACAAATGCAAAATAAACCTAAGTTATTCTCGGAAGATGACTATATTTGAAATAAGCAATGTCCCCTATGGGCTCATTATTTGAACACATCATCTTCAGTTGGTATTGGTGCTTGCAGGATGTGAGGGAACTTCTGGAAGGTACTTCTCTTGTGAAAGGAAGTGCCTCATCAAGGCAGGGATTTGAGAAACTCTGCCCGCACCCCATGTCCAGTTCATTCACTGTGTCCTGTTGCAATTGATTATCTAACTGTCACCTTTCCACTTCTGTCTGCATGTCTACCCTGGGCTGTCATACATCTTCAGCAATGATGGACTCTAACCACTTGGGTTTATAAGCCAACTTAGACTCATTTTCAAAAAGCCTCTTTTGCTCACAGTGTTTCATCGTGGTAACAGGAAATTATTAAAAAAAAAAAATAACAAAGAAAAAACAACTGTCTTGAACCTGTATATCAAAATTTGAAGTGGTTTTCATCAAAAGTAAAATAAATATACATTCTGATCTTTGGACACATGATTTTCATGGAAAGAATAGCACAAGGGGAATGACCATGTCCTAGAGCTGGTAGCTCTATCTCACGTAAGCTTTTACTTGATGTGTGAAAGTAGAAAAGTTACTTGATCTCTCTCTGCCTTCATTTTGCTTATGTATAAAAAAAAAAAAACAGAATTAGTGAGGGTACGTATCCATCATAGCCATAGCATGTCTTAAATGACACAGTTAATAAGTATGATATTAGAATGATAGGTTGTGGGCTCCCTCTCCCTCAACCTGGTGAACGAAACTGAAACTGCTCTCAGATCCAGGACTGCGGATGCCACCTGCGGAGAGGATGCAGGACTGCTGCAGATCAAAGCCTGTCGGACTTTCTTTTCAAGTTCCTTTCCTCAGGTCTCGTGTTTATGTTAGATTGGTTACTTTCGGTTTCCCCTTGGATTCGATCCTGCCTCTGGTTATATAAACTCAGTTCTTCCCCCGTAAAGTGACACCTTGTTACATCTACCTGGTGCCGGTTTCTTTTGTCTTTCTCACCGCTTATTTCCACAGGTACTCAATAATCCTCCAGTCCGAGAACACCCACGGAGAGAGGGCCCACTGGCCCGTCCCCCTCAATAGGTAACATTCTAAAAAGTGCTTTCATAGTTTTAAATTTATTAAAAGTGGTTTTCAGTTCATGAAGACATCAGCAAGTTGCATGACATATTAAAGTTCTAGAAACAAGATAGATAAGTTGTGTGTTTAAATCTCAGAAATGTTTTCAATAATTCAGACACAGTGAATGAGTACAATAACAATTATAGCCCAAAGTAAATTGATATTTTAGCCCAAATTATTGTTTGTTTTGCAAGTGCATCCAAAAAACCAAAGTGTCAACTCTTAACTGAGAACTCACCAAAAATAAATACCCTCTTTAAAAGTAGAACATTTGATAAGTAGGGGACCATGCAGTTTAAAAGGAGGCAAACAGCTGGCTGGAAAAATGCTGTTTCTTTTTTTTTTTTTTTTTTTTTTTTTTCTTATGCCCACAACTTGCAGCAAGCTCAGTTCTAACATATCATGAGCACTCTGATGACTACATGACCATCCAAATTATAAAGTTAACATTGAGAAAAAGCCAAAAGTCCAATATATTCCCTGATTGATTCATACTTGTCATTTTTTTACTGTTTCTATTATTGTCTCAACAATGAGACCTCAAGACACCCAGTTCCTTGAAAGTTCTAAAAGAAGTCTCCTTTCTTTGTTTTAAAAAAAAGGGCATCTCTCTGTGGCCCATACACCTACAACCATTTTTCCTCACTAAACTATCCTAGCCACAGGAACTATCAATATGGGATCTGTATTTAAACATCCAGTCATGATCATAGGCAGTTTCCAGTTAGTAAAGAGCACAAATTTGAGATCAATTCCAGCTGTTACCACAGCTCAGGCCTCTCTATTTTTTTCAGTTAGTAACTTGATAAATATATTTTGAGTAAATCATGGGTATTTTCAAGTTATCACACTACTTAGTTTAATGTTTCAGAACACTTTATTCTAAAATTTTTAAAGCTGGAGATGGGACAATTGTTTAGGGGAAAGAGAAATGTTATTAATCCAATAGTGTATTTTCAGTACTTTTCCTGATTCCATTGTGTGTGCATTATGAATAAATCCCTAAGAAAGCATTTATCCAAGAAAGAAGCAAGCGTTTTCTTTATAAAACAAATGACCAATGTTTGTACATGTGTATACTGTGCTCACATATAGTAGCTAGGGTTATTTATAACCTCATTATTAATATAGTGTTTATTATTTAATGTTCTTTTTAATTTCTTTATTTTAATTTCTTTCTATTTTAAAGTTTATACTAAATATATTTACAATGTTATTTCTAATTTTTTAAATTATTATTTTATTTATTTACATTCCAGTCATTGCTCCACCTTTCAGTCCACCCCTCCCCCAGTTCTTCATCCCATTCCTCTTCCCCCTTGTCTCTGATGGGGTGCTTTTCCCCCACTAGGCCTCTCCCTTCCTTGGTACCTCAAGTCTCTCCAGGATTAAGTACACCTTCTCCCACTGAGGTCTGACCCGGCAGAACTCTGCTATATTTGTGCCAAGGGGCCTGGGACTGGCCAGTTCATGCTCTTAGTTGGTGGCTCAGTCTCTGGCAGCTCCCTGGGGTTTGGGTTAGTTGAAATTTCTAGTCTTCCTATGGGATTGCTCTCCCTTCTGCTTCTTCAGTCCTCCCCCTAATTCGACCACAGGGGTCCCTGACTTCAGTCCAATGGTTGGGCGTATCTGCTTCTGCATCATTCAGCTGCTAGTAGGGCCTCTCAGAGGATGGCCACGCCAGGCTCCTGTCTTTAAGCACATATAGCATCAGTAATAATGTCAGGTCTTGTTTCTCCCCTTGCTCCCATGGCCTGATACCCCACATTAGATGTATCCCAAGTTGAGCTGGCCACTGGCCTTTCTTTTAGCTTTTTGACCATGTTGTTCATTTCCTTTATCTGCTTGATTGTATTTTCCTGTATCACTTTAAGAAATTTGTTTCCTGTTTAAGGGCGTCTACCTATTAACTGTGTTTTCACTTATTTCTTTAAGGAAGTTCTTCATATCCTCCTTAAAGGCTTCTATCATCTTCACAAGATGGGATTTTAGGGTATTATATTGTTTTTCAGGCACGTTGAGGTATCCAGGGCTTGCTGTGGTGGGAGAACTGGGTTCTAATACTGCTGAATTGCATTGGGTTCTGTTGTTGATGATCTTGCAACTTATTTCTGGCCATCTGGTTGTCTCTGATGTTAACTGGCTCGGGTAACTAGAGCTGTCTCCTTGGAGGGAAGCAGTGCTGTCTCTGGTTAGGATGGACTTCTTGTATCTCTGCTGAGAGTAGATCTTCTGTTTCACTGGTTACTCTGGACTTCCCAGGAGGCAGACAGGTAGTAGAGTGTGAGAGGGTATTGTATTGGACCTGCTCACCTGGCCTGGGTGGAGAAGACTTTGGATTCTAGATGAATGTAAATTATTTTTCAATGATATGGATTTTTTGAGATAATATCTTGCTGTGCTGCTCAATCTGGCCTCAAACCTTCAGTCTTTTACCCTCAAGTCACTGAGTTTTGGAATCACAGGTTCTATATTCTGCTTCAGTGATAAACTGGGATAATTTGTTTATGAAGAAGGTAACTATTTTCCCATTTATTATGTATTTTTTATGCTTGTAAGTATATATGTCATTATTAATTATACTTCTGGAAATATTTTTATGTTATTTATTCAGGCTGAAGATATGAAGACATGGATTCCTTCAACTATCCTATGGCCCTCAAGAGTTTTAATAACTGGGGTTAAAAGTTACTCATGGGTTAGTGTTAAGGTATGTGCCTTAACACCTTAACATAACTATTAAAACCTAACATGCCTATAAATCTCACTTATTGTTACATAGAAACAAATAGATATATTGGAAATCAACTATACTGGCACATTTTGAAAGAAGAGTTAAGTATTTCAGGGTTTTATTCAACTGAACCTTGAGATAGGTGCACTTATAAAGTAGATTATTTTAAAGAAAGTAAGATTCACTCTAGGAAGTAAACTTTTTACATGCTTTTGCATTTGGATTTGTGGAAATGGTTGTTTTTAGTTGCAGAGAGGCAGTCAAGATTGTGTTTGCAAACTAGTTGTGAAAACAAATCTGGGAGAATGTAGATAGAGAATTTAGGTAATATGGAGCTTTCTTAACAATTCTTTCAGACAGCAAGGAATGACAAGATGTGCAAGCAATAATGGAGAAAATAGAGGCAAAAAGAAGCATTTAAAATCTGTCTTTGAGCAGCTGGTGAGATGACTCAGCAGGGATAAGCTTGCAGGCCTTAGTCTGATTCCTGAGGCCAGGATGGTGGACTGGCAAGGACTGACTCCTATCAGCTCCCCTCTACTCTCCACACACACACAAGTCATAGCATGCCTATTCCTGACCCCTCCAGGAAATAAAGAAATACTGAAATTAACGTTTATAAATTCACCCCTTCCACTTCCCTATCTTTTGAGTGTTCTTTGACTTATTTCAAGTATGAGGGCTTATTAAAATATAAGTTTGGAGGCTAAAGAGAACACTCAGGCATCAAACCCACTAAGCCACATAGTGGCTCACAGCTTTAACTCCAGTTCAAGTTAATATGATGCTTCCTGTGAAGTCCACTTGCTACTACTCACTGTGGTGTACCTACACTCATGGACACATGCCTATAAATAAAATTCAATAAATATCTAAAAATAAGATATAAGATCACTGAAATTTTGGACAAATAAGTGAAAAATACATGGAGTAAGTTAAAAAATGTGTGAGTGAGAGGGAAGACATATGCTTCAACAGTAGTAGGTATGGACTAGATGGGATGAGTCTCCAGTTCATATCTGAGTCTGGCAGTTGAATCATGTACGTAACAGAACGTACAGACAAGCTATACACGGAAGTGCAGATCTAACATCACAGCACTCAGGTGTTTGAGAGAAAATGAGTGCACAGTCAATCTGGCTATACAGTATGATAGGAATTTATCTGAAAAAAAAAAGAAACAAAACAAATAAATAAAACCCATAAAATAAAAATAAAATAATAAAGAAGCTAAAGAGGAAGACAAATTGCTTGAACAGTTCAAGAAAGTGTATCAATGTGTTATTATATGCCTTCCATTTCTCCCGTGGGTACACACACAGTAAACCTCTAGCATATCCCTATTAAACAAAATCATCTCAGTTTCCTGTCCTTTAAATTTCAGAGACATTGCTGTCACCTAGAAATTTAACAAAGGTGACATGTTTTGCATCTTTCCTATATTAAATCCTTCTTGAGAATCAAGCGAATGTTAGGTCACCAAGACTGTTCTTCAATTGTGGAAGGAAATTAAATATACAGGTATACTTTAAGACTCTCTCAATTCTCAAAGGTCTTTTAGTTGGTTGCACATAGTTCTGCCAGTACGAGAGTTCAGTAGATGTAAAGGTACACAGTTCAGAATGAACATTCACCTGGAGAACCATGATGAGTACATGTGAGTTACACTTCGTTGGCCATTTAATTTAGTTCGTTCTCAGTGCCTAAAAGTTGCCAATTGTCAAATAAATTCACTGACCACGATGAGAACTGTCAGCAGTCACAATGCAAACAACTGATGTTAAAAAATAAAAATTTGTAAATTTTTTTGTGTAAAAAATTTTGTGTTTAACTGATTATTTCTTAATAAATTATAACATGTATTTTAGAATTTTATGACAAACCTTAAACTAAACATTGGTATGTAGAAATACCATAGATTTTATCTAATATTCATTTAATGATTAAACTATCCTTATAACCTTCTCTAACTCCTTATCCTAAAAAAGTAAAAACATTTCTTCTGCTTGTTTGTGTGTGTGTGTGGGGGGGGGGGCGCTTGCAAGTACAAACGTAAGGTGATGTCAGGTACCCTGGAAGTCAAGTAAGAATATGGGCCCAGGGAACCAAACAGGAGTCCCCTGGGATAGCAATAAGTACTTCTAAATACTGGAACATCTTTTTAAGCTTTGTAGATCCTTTATGACTTCTAACAATTAAAAATAAGGCATTTAAGTAATTTTGTGTATTTGATACTTGTATTTTTTACGTTTCTCTCTCATTTTCACTAATGGCCAATAAACCACATTTTCACTGTTACCATATTTTCCCTATCCACATGCTCCATACATCCTATAAAGCCTTGTTGTTACTATCCCCAACCATGCTTAGAGGCAGCCATTTTGTACCCCCTACCATACATCTCTTATATGTGGTCAGCTGCATGGTGTGATTTGTGTGGCATTGCTTGGCCCTCAATCATTAAGAGATTCAAGCTACAAAGCTCTTTTGGGGGCTTTAACTCAAATAGTCTCTCTTCTGGGACCTGAGCCACACCAGGAAACTACTCACCCCTCTATCCACTACAAGCTCACTTTCTGACTCTCAAATTTGTCTGTCCATCCATCCATCCATACATACATACATCCATCCATACATACATCCATACATACATACATATATACATACATACATCACTGGCAATTAATAAAAGATTTCTCTTGGTTAGTATAAATGTACTCCTGAATCTGAGAAAGTAATTGTTGAACATCTGGTACCCTCTGGTACTCTGGGAATCAGAGGACCCCATCTATAGTCTTTAAGATCATGGTTAACCCTCTTTACAGAGCCTACTCTTGACTCTTTCCCTTGGGTGAGAGTTTGTCTCTGACCTCAGCTTTTTACTATTTGCCTTCAGTTGAAGCACCAGACACTAAGTTGACTCCTGTTGAGTGCAGTGATGAATTCCTGGATTGTTGAATTACTGAATTACTGGTCATCATTCAGTCCTCCTTCAGGATGGATTGTCCACACCTTGTGGCTTCCCCTTGAGATGCCTCTTATGGAACCTCTGACTCTTCCACCTAGCTCCCAATTCAAGAGCCTCTAAACTGCATTTGCAGTCAAGTCTGGCCTCAATATCTCTTATTTAATCAATCCAAATGGATGTGTATGGAACCCTAGATTTCAATATTGTTCTGGAACTTCACAAATATGGAAAGAGATGTCTTATATCCAAGTTTTCTCTTACCTCCACTTCAAGCCTTCTCTATGATCTTTCTGTTCCCTAGCCATCCTTTCCTATATAATGCAGTGATTTTGGTTACCCGGTCCTTTTTATCTACCCTTTACTGCCTGGTTCTCTAGTCTCCTTTCCCTTCTTTTCCCACATGGCCTAGCTCAGGATCATGTTCACTCTGGACTCCCTCTGACTATGGTCTTCCTCATTCCTCATATCTACAATAAACCACCTCCTCTGCCGTACCCAGGTGCAGTTATGTTCTCCCTTTTCAATTCTTTTTTCATTAATTAGGTGCTGAAACAACAAGATTGACATGTATGTGTTCCTTTCCAAGGAATACGGCCTCTCTGAACCTAACTGCTGATCTGACTCTCCTAAGGAATGGATAGATCATATGTTTCTGCTGGCTCCTATCATCCATCAAATTTGACTCCAAATTCAAAAGTCTTCCTTCTCAAGTACTTTCTTCCCTCCATGTACTCTAATTATTCCTCTTATTGTCTATACTTATAATTGTTTCTCCAGTTCCTAGAGCCTTTGACATCCTCCTACAGCACCCATCTGGGCACTCAGATCTCAGCTCTCAGCTCTAGCCTGCTACACCCATTTGCGTATCTCTACATTTGCGTATCTCTACTAAAGAAACTTATTGTCACCATTTTCCCTGCAGCCTTCTCTCACATGCTGTTGCCTCCCACACCCAGTTCAGCCCCTAGCCTTTGGCGGCCCAAGGCGGTCACCTAGGGAATTAAGCCTAAAGACCTTCTGCAGACTACTGGCTTATCTTTGAAAGAAGTTGCCCAAGAAGTTCACACTGAGATACAACTATGCCTAAGACAATGCCTACTGCCTGAGGATATCTGCAAACAACCGAGCTGTTGGTGACCTTCGATCATGACTCCCTCCTGACTCTTTCCTGACTTCTCAATGTTTATGTTATGCAAATATTTTATTTCTGGAGGTTTCAGTTCTTACCTGCCTATATAAGCTCAAAACAACCCCAAATAAAGAGACGCCTTGATAGAACTCTTTGTTCCGGACTGTTTCATTTTGCAGGTCCTGTCTAACCTATGGTCTGAAGAGACTCACAGACACGAGTGGAACTGTGGTCCGGATCCACTCAATGCGCCCCTAGGAAATGCAGTCCTGCCTGCAGTCCTAGAACTTCTTTCATCCTGAGCCAATCTGGTTCACTATATATTTTCTCTCAACCTCTTGGTGCTTATAGAAATTTGCTTCAGCAGAACTTTGTTCTTCAACCATATTTTTATGTCCAATTAGCTTGGCCTGAGTATATGGAAATGGTCAAAGATTGGTTCTCAAATTCTATCATATGGTAATGACTTCTGTCATTGTCCAGACAAATTATCTCCAAATCTTTTAAACTGAAACTTTCTTCACTCTCTACTTCCTTCAGTACACTACAGTTTATCACTACAGTTTCTGTGTGCTCTGCTCTTAGGAAATGACAACAAAACAAACAAAACCTTAATACTATGATGTAAACTCTATCTTCAAATTATAGTTTAAAAAGGAATCTATGAAATCTGTATCATGAGTCAGCTTAAATCTTATAACAAAAATTTGATAGCCAAAAATACTACACATAAGTAATCTTAATATTCTACAGCATATTATATGTGGTTCTTGCTTAGTGTGTGTGTGTGTGTGTGTGTGTGTGTGTGTGTGTGTGTGTGTGCATGTGGATAATAATACCTTGGATTTAACTCTCATTCAAAATAATAGGTCTACTAGGAACACAGATGTTTTAAATAGCAACAACGATTTGCTTCCATCTTGGTTAATGCCTCCATAAGAATAGAAGCAACTGCTTTCTACATCCTTCTTCACCTAGGGGGGACTGCAGATCCACAGTTCTCTTTGCCCCTTCCCTGCAAGTGGAGAGCTTGCCTTCCAGGAGTGCTCCAACCCAGGGACTCAGGGGGGACTGTAGATCCACAGCCTTCTCTGCCCTTTCCCTGCATGTGGAGAACTTGCCTTCAGGGAGTGCTCCAACCCAGGGACTCAGGAGAGATCTCCATTTTCTTTCAGGTGACCTTCTAAGGTGGGATCAGCCAGGAGGCACAGGCCTCAAAAGCGGCAGGGCAGCCAGTGCAGGATCCTTTCTACCTCACTCTTCACCTAGGGGGTGACTGAAGATCCACTGATCTCTCTGCCCCTTCCCCTGAGGCTGAGAGCTTGCCTTCAGGAGTGCTCCAACTCAGGGACTCAGGACTCAGGAGGGACTACTGATTCAGCACCCACTGAGCTGATCTCCCAGAAGGGCTGACATAGGCTTACAGACCCTCAGGAGGAACAAGCTACAGTCAGAGACAGCAAGAACATCTAACACCAGAGATCAACAGATGGCGAAAGGCAAATGCAAGAATCCTACCAACAGAAACCAAGACTACTTGGCTTCATCAGAACCTAGTACTCCCACCACAGCAATTCCTGGATATCCCAAAATATCAGAAAAGCAAGATTTGGATTTAAAATCATAACTCAGGATCATGATAGAGAAATTTAAGAAGAGCAAGAATAACTCCCTTAAAGAAATACAGGAGAACACAGGTAAAGAGGTTCAAGCCCTTAAGGAGGAAAGACAAAAATCCCTTAAAGAATTACAGGAAAGCACAACCAAAGAGGTGAAGGAATTGAACAAAATCAACTAGGACCTAAAAATGGAAGTAGAAACAGCTAAGAAATGACAAAGAGAGACAACTCTGGAGATAGAAGTCCTAGGAAAGAAGTCAGGAACCATAGATGCAAGTATCACCAACAGAACACAAGAGATAGAAGAGAGAATCTCAGTTGCAGAAAATACCATAGAAAACATTGACACAACAGTCAAAGAAAACACAAAATACAAAAAGTTCCTAACCAAAAACACCCAAGAAATCCAGGACACAATGAAAAGACCAAACCTAAGGATAATAGGTATAGAAGAGAGTGAAGACCTCCAACTTAAAGGGCCAGTAAATATCTTCAACAAAATTATAGAAGAAAACTTCCCTAACCTAAAGAAAGAGATGCCCATGAACATACAAGATGCCTATAAAACTCCAAATACACTGGACCAGAAAAGAAATTAATCCCACGACGTAATACTCAGAACACCAAATGCACAAAACAAAGAAAGAATATTAAAAGCAGTCAGGGAAAAGGTCAAGAAACATATAAATGCAGGCCTATCAGAATTACACCAGACTTATCCACAGAGTCTATGAAAGCCAGAAAATCCTGGGTTGATGTAATACAAAACCTAAGAGAACACAAATGCCAGCCCAGGCTACTATACCCAGAAGAATTCTCAATTACCATAGATGGAGAAACAAAAGTATTCCATGACAAAGCCAAATTTACACAATATATTTCCACAAATCCAGCCCTTCAAAGGATAATAAATGGAAAACTTCAACACAAGGAGGGAAACTACATCTTAGAAAAAGCAAGAAAGTAATTTTCTAACAAAACTAAAGGAAGATAGTCACATGAACAGAATTCCAACTCTAACAACAAAAATAACAGGAAGCAACAATTACTTTTCCTTAATATCTATTAATATCAATGGACTCAATTCCCCAATAAAAAGACATAGACTATCAGACTGGGTATGTAAACAGGACCCACCATTTTGTTGAATACAGGAAACTCACCTCAGTGTCAAAGATAGACACTACCTCAAAATAAAAGGCTGGAAAACAATTTTCCAAGCAAATGGTCCCAAGAAAAAAGCTAGAGTAGCCATTCTAATATATAATGAAATCGATATTCACCCCAAAATGATCAAAAAAGATAAGGAGGGACCCTTCATATTCATCAAAGGTATGATCTACCAAGAGAAACTTTCAATTCTGAACCTCTATGCTCCAAATACAAGGGCATCTACATTCACACAAGAAACTTTACTAAAGCTCAAAGCACACATTGCACCGCACACAATAATAGTGGGAGAATTCAACACCTCACTCTCTGCAATGGACAGATCATGGAAACAGAAAGTAAACAAAGACACAGTGAGACTAACAGAAGTTAAGAAACAGATAGATTTAACAGATATCTATAGAACTTTTTATCCTTAAAAAAAAAAAAAGAATATACCTTCTTCTCAGCACCTCATAGTAACTTTCCTAAAATTGACCATATAGTTGGACACAGACCAGGGGTCAACAGATACAAGAAAATTGAAATAATTCCTTATATCCTATCAGATTGCCATGGACTAAGGCTGCTCCTCAATAACAATATAAAAAATAGAAAACCCACATACACGTGGAAGCTTAACAACATTCTACTCAATGATAACTTGGTCAGGGAAGAAATTAAAGACTTTCTAGAATTTAATGAAAATGAAGCCACAACATACCCAAAGTTATGGGAACCAATGAAAGCAGTCCTAAGAGGAAAACTAATAACTTTAAGTGTCTCCAAAAAGAAACTGGAGAGAGCATACACCAGCAATTTGACAGCACACCTGAAAGCTCTGGAACAAAAAGAAGCAAATTCACCCAAGAGTAGTCGAAGGCAGGAAATAATCAAATTCAGAGATGAAATCAACCAAATAGAAACAAAAAGAACTATACAAAGAATCAAACAAACCAGGAGCTGGTTCTCTGAGAAAATCAACAAAATAGATAAACCCTTAGCCCAACTAACTAGAGGGCACAGAGATATTATCCTAATTAACAAGATCAAAATGAAAAGGGAGACATAACAACAGACACTGAGGAAATAAAAAAAATCATGAGAACCTACTACAAAAGTCTATCTCAACAAAACTGGAAAACCTGGATGAAATGGACAAGTTTCTAGACAGATACCAGCTACCAAAATTAAATCAAGATAAAATCAATGATCTAAATAGCCCCATACCTACTAATGAAATAGAAACAGTCATTAATAGTCTCCCAACCAAAAATTGCCCAGGACCAGATGGGTTTAGTGCAGAGTTTTATCAGACCTTCAAAGAAGACCTAATACCAATATTCCTCAAACTATTCCACAAAATAGAAACAGAAGGTACTCTACCCAATTCATTCTATGAAGCCACAATTACTCTTATACCTAAACCACACAAAGACCTAACGAAGAAAGAAAACTTCCGACCAATTTCCCTTATGAATATCGATGCAAAAATACTCAATAAAATTCTTATAAACCGACTCCAAGAGCACATCAAAACGATCATCCATCATGATCAAGTAGGCTTCATCCCAGAGATGCAGGGATGGTTCAATATTTGGAAATCTATCACTACATAAGCAAACTCAATGGAAAAAAAAAAACATATGATCATCTCATTAGACGCTGAGGAAGCATTTGACAAAATCTAATACCCCTTCATGATAAAAGTTTAGAAAGATCAGGACTTCGTTTAAACATAGTAAAAGCAATATACAGCAAACTAGTAGCAATACACATCAAACTAAATGGAGAGAAACTTGAAACAATGCTACTAAAATCAGGGACTAGACAAGGCTGCCCACTCTCTCCCTATCTATTCAATATTGTACTTGAAGTTTTAGCCAGAGTAATTAGACAACAAAAGAAGATCAAAGGGATGCAAATTGGAAAAGAAGTAGTCAAATTATCACTATTTGCTGATGATATGATAGTGTACTTAAGTGATCGCAAAAATTCAACAAGCGAGCTCTGAAACAATTTCAGGAAAATAGTTGGATATAAAATTAACTCAAGCAAATTGGTAACCTTCCTCTACACAAAGGATAAATAGGCTGAGAAAGAAGTTAGGGAAACAACATCCTTCACAAATAATATAGTCACAAATAATATAAAATACTTTGGTGTGACTCTAAGCAAGTAAAAATCTGTTTCACAAAAATTTCAAGTCTCTGAAGAAGGAAATTGAAAAAGATCTCAGAAGATGGAAAGATTTCTCAGGCTCTTGGATTGGCAGGATTAATATAATAAAATGGCCATCTTGCTAAAATCGATCTACAGATTCAATGCAATCACCATCAAAATTCCAACTCAATTCTTTACAGAATTAGAAAGAGCAATTTGCAAATTCATCTGGAATAACAAAAAAAACCCAGGATAGCCAAAACTATTTTCAACAATAAAGGAACCTCTGGTGGAATCACCATTCTGGACTTTAAGCTGTACTACAGAGCATTTGTGATAAAAACTGCATGGTATTGGTAAAGTGACAGACAAGTAGCTCATTGGAATAGAATTGTAGACCCAGAAATGAACTCACAAACCTATGGCCACTTGATCTTTGACAAAGGAGCTAAAACCATCCAGTGGAAAAAAGACAGCATTTTCAACAAATGGTGCTGTCTCAACTGGCAGTTAGCATGTAGAACACAAATTGATCCATTCCTATCTCCTTGTACAAAGCTCAAGTCCAAGTGGATCAAGTACCACCATGTAAAACCAGATACACTCAAATTAATAGAGAAGAAAATGGGGAAGAGCCTTGAGCACATAGGCACAGGGGAAATTTTCCTGAACAGAACACCAATAGTTTATGCTCTCAGATCAAGAATTGACAAACGGGACCTCATGAAATTGCAAAGCTTCTGTAAGGCACAGGACACTGTCAATACAACGAAAAGCTAACCAACAAATTTTGGGAAAAGTTCTTTACCAATCCTATATCTGATAGAGGGCTAATAACCAATATATAGAAAGAACTCAAGAAGTGAGACTCCAGAGAACCAAATAACCCTATTAAAAAAATCTATGCCCTAGTGTAGGGGAATGCCAGGGCCAGTAATCAGGAGGGAGTCGGATGGTGAGCGGGGGTTGGGGGGAGAGAACTGGAGATTATTTTAGTTTTTTTTTTCTTTTCTTTTTTCTTTTTCTTTTTTCTTTTTGGAAGAGAATCTGGGAATTTAAATATTGTAAATATAGAAAATATCTAATAGGAAAAATTAGGAACAAAAAAATGGGGTACAGAGCTATAAAAGGAATTCTCAACTGAAGAATACCGAATGGCTGAGAAGTACCTAAAGAAATGTTCAACATTGTTAGTCATCAGGGAAATGCAAATCAAAACAACCCTGAGATTTCACCTCATACTAGTCAGAATGGTTAGGATAAAAAACTTAGGTGACAGCAGATGCTGGCAAAGTTGTGGAGAAAGAGGAACACTCCTTCATTGCTGGTGGGACTGTGAGCTGGTACAACCACTCTGGAAATCAGTTTGGCAGTTCCTCCAAAAATTGGACACAGTATTACCAGAGGACCCAGTTATACCACTCCAGGGCATATATACCCAGAATATGCTCCAACATGTAATAAGGACACATGTGCCACTATGCTCCTAGCAACCTTATTTGTAATAGCCAGAAACTGGAAACAACCCAGATGTTCCTCAACAGAGGAATGGATACAGAATATGTGGTACATCTATACAATGGAGTACTACTCAGCTATTAAAAACAATGAATTTATGAAATTCTTGGGGAAATGGATGGATCTGGAGAATATCATCCTGAGTGAGGTAACCCAATCACAAAAGAACACACATGGTATGCACTCTCTGATAAGTGGATATTAGCCCTGAAGATTGGAATACACAAAGTACAAACAACAAATCACAAGAAACTCAAGAAGAAGGAAGACCAAAGTGTGGATACTTTGTTCCTTCTTAAAAGGTGGAACAAAATACCCATGGAAGGAGTTGTAGAGACTAACTATGGAGCAGAGACTAAAGGAAGGACTCTTCAGAGCCTGCTCCATCTGGGAATCCTTCCCATGTTCAATCATCAAATTTAGACACTATTATGGATGCCAGCAAGTGCTGGATGACAGGAGCCTGATATAGCTGTCTCCCGAGAGGCTCTGACAGTACCCGACTAATACAGAAGTAGAGGCTCACAGCCATCCATTGGACTGAGTACAGGGTCCCCCATGAAGGAGCTAGAGAAAGGACCCAAGGAGCTGAAGGGTTTGCAGCCCTTTAGGACGAACAGCAATATGAACTAACTAGTACCCTCAGAACTCCCAGGGACTAAAACTCCAACCAAAGAGTACACATGGTGGGGCTCATGGCTCCAGCAGCATATTTATAGCAGAGGATCACCAAGTTGGTCATGAATGGGAGGAGAGGCCCTTGGCCCTGTGAAGGTTCTATGCTCCAGTGTAGGGGAATGCCAGGGCCAGTAAGCAGGAGGGGGTGGGGTAGTGAGCAGGGGGAGGAGGGAAGAAACAGGGGTTTATTTCAGTTTTTTTTTCTTTTCTTATATTTTTTTCTTTTATTTTATTTGGAGGGGAACCTGGAAAAGGAGATATTATAAATGAAGAAAATATCTAATAAAAATATTTTTGAGTAGATAAAAAATAAAATATAACTCTACAA
>NW_022196909.1:2142839-2146757 GCF_008632895.1 Mastomys coucha | reverse complement strand
CAATAGAAGCAACCCTGTGATTGGCAGCCAACTTTACTAAGGGTAAAGAGTACATGCCATGCAACATGATCATATAGTATAAAACAGTTATCATAAAACTTAGATATACTGAACCAATGATGTCATTATATCTCCCTTTACACTAAGGAGGCAACAACTGGTCTCTAAAATATCTTGGAGTATGATAGATTTATGATTAAATGTAATCAAGGTTTATGAATTTCTAAGTTTGTAAAGGTCTATCTACTCAAAATAAAAAAAATGTGACTTAAGATGTCTCTGTAACTACTTATGACTTTGGCTTATACCAAGCTTATAAAACGTTTAAATAAGGAACAGCATGTTTTTTATAAATAAGTTTTATAAATTCACAAGGTATATTCAGGCTGACAATAAGTGATTTAAGGTTTAGATATTTGTCATACATGAAAATTTGATGCTCTATAATGGTGAACTTTAAAAAACGATCAGTTCCAACTCTCCTCATGGACTTTAGGGTTTAGTGTTTTATTTTGATGCTAAAGAATCATAACTGAAATTTTTAAGTCAAAATTTAATTCTCAAACTTATCAGCGATAAATTTGTAAATTCCTAATCTTATAATAGCTACTCTTATACACTGTTATATAATTCAATTATTGAAAAGCTTTAGCTTCCCGTTCTTATTAAACCTGAGTTATGCTTAAAATTAGGTAGACTCTTTAAATGTCTTGTAACCTTCCTGCTTGACCCTGCCTGCCTCTCATAACCACACCTTTCTGCCCACCTCCTGCTATTTGCCATGCCTCGTTCCTGGTTCCAGTTACATCGGAAGTCCCACCTCCACAAAGACAAAAAGAAGTCGCTGATTGGGCTGGTATGCTGATGAACCTGTGGGAGGGGTTTACCTCACCTTTTTTATCTGTTGGCTTGTTACAAACAGGGCATTAAATGGAAGATGACTGGGTGATGATCAAAGCTCCCATTGTCTAAGTTTTGAGATCCTCCCACATGGGTAAGATTAATAATGGCTAGCCTAACTTTTCCTGACTCCATATTCCAGAAAAACCCTTCCCTAACGTTGCTGCTGGGCAGCAACAATGTCTGTTGAATTTGGCACTTTAAATGTTTAATAAAAACAACTTTCTGTTATATAGAGAAAAAGAAACCCTTCTAGCAGGAACACTATAGTCTCTAAAGAAGATAGAATTGTAGAAACACTGACCACTGGGAAAAGCTGTGCTATGCCTTGCCTGCTGCTGCCAGGGCCTCACACAAGCTGTGGACACTTTCAGGTTGATAGCCCTATTTTGTAATGTTGGTCCACCAAGTTCCTCCTCCACAGGAAAATCTCTCAGACCTAGGTCTGGCAGCCGAATGCTAATGGTACTGTGTGGCAGTTGAATACTGAATGCTGTCTTGTATGACAGACCAAGCAAGACCTATGACCACTGCACCCAGTAAAGCCATTGAGAGCATGGGAACTTAGGGCAATGGTGAATTGATCTTTGTAATTGATACATAGTCCATTTAGATTATATTGTCTACCCTATTTTACCCTTCTCAGATTTCTGATGATACTAACTGTAGCCTTATCAGCAACAATCACCATCCTTTATCCCCAAGTCTTCAGCTGCCTTCTCAGTTTTGTCTCCTTAGTTCTCTTCATATGATAAAATCAGGACTCAGGACTTATTTTTCTTGAGCTAGTATGTCTCCAGAATAGAAAGACAGTTTACCTTGCTATTATATTCTGAAAAGGGACAAACTAAGGAAATAATTTTGAAAGTAACATGTTCTTACTTTATTATTTAAAGGAACTTGTTTTACCATCAGTCACCTGTATCTCATGTTAAGTGATTGGATAGAAAATGTTTAAAGCTTATGTAAGTTCTAGGGGGTTGAAGAGAGTGTTTGAAGGCATATAAATACTAGTTTTAACTGTCAGATATAAAATCTTAACTGTCAGATATAAAATGTTAAGTAAGTTATAAGGTTCTAAAAAGTATTTTTGTTAGAATTGTGGAGTAGTTCTTCCTCCTATACACAGGTTCCCAGAAATAAGACTCAGACTCAAAATATATTTAAAAGTACCTTGCCCATATATCTAGGCTCTTCTCTGACTAAAGATAACCAATTTATTTTAATGTAAATTTTGTCATGGGGCTCATTATCTGTGCTTATGTACCATGTCAGTCTCCTCACATCATTCAGGGTACTTCTCTTGCCTGGCTCTATCCCAGAATTCTTTCTCCTCCCCTGTGTCTCACCTTTATCTCCTTAGCATAAGCCATAGGCTAGAGACATTTTAATTGACATGTAATACATTCATGAAATACACAAGATATTCTCCCTACAATGTTATCAGATGTATAAATGCAAATTAGAAAGGTCTGTGAAAATAATTTGAGGTATATATAAAATTATATTTTTAAAAAGTTCCTATTTCTTTCCTCCTCCAATGCTAAAACATCTGAAGTTCAATTTTTTCAACACCAATCAATAGTTCTGATAATTGGTAAAGTTCAAGAGTTGGAATTTCCTTTGATTGGCTTCTAAGAATAGACTTAAAAGTACTTCTCAATTGTGGTAAAAACATCTTTCTCCGATCTATACATCTAACCCTCTGGGGGAAAAAAAGTGTTAATAAAGTGTTAATGCTTTAGGCCACAATCGTTTTTTGGGTATCCAAGCTTTGACTATAATTCGAAAGTAACACATTTTCAACAATATGGATTACAGTGCAGATAACAGAGAGGGGTAATGCTAACATTTCTAAATAGTTTATTTCTCTTATAAACTAAAAGACATTCATGTAAGCTTCACAGATTGACTTGAATCACAAGTCTCTGTCACAGGTCAAAGAGAGACCTAAGTTTTCCCTCTTGACTATTTCTGAAGTTGATCTATCTATTGTCTAAACAGTTTCCAGGTTCCGGTCATCTTCATTGCAGCTTGGACAGAAGTACTCTGGCCGTCAGGCCAGACAACTCGAAGCTTTTTCCTGAGGAGTAGGAGCATGGGAGAAATGGCTTACCTTGTCTTAGGCAATATGAGATATTTAATTCTCCAGACTGTCCTCTGTCTGTCCACAGCTTAGACCAAGTCCTGACACCCAGGGGAGCATGGAGATGCCACTCCTGGGATGGGAAACTGTCTGAAATGAGGGGCAAAGCCAGGCTGGTATGAGGGTCCCTGGGCCTGCAAAGAGAAGAGGCTGTGGGGTTCTCAAGAGTCTTGGACATCCCTGAGCTGCTGGGAGTCACTGAAGAGCCAAGAATGGAGTCAGACCCACAGGCATCTAGTCCAGAGCTGGGGGAACAGAATCTAGCCTGGAGCTCGGGGGAAGGAGGAGTTCCAGCTTAGCGCAACAGTGATTGTCCTTAGCTTGGTAGTTACAGGCTGGAAGTACAGAGATGACTTCCATGGGAGATTTAACTGTGGCTCTGTAGGTAAAGACCTGCATGTTCCCCATGACAGTGGCAGATGAAAGAGACAACCCATGTTTACCATATTGTTTATTGTCTGCAAATCATGGGAAATGGGTGCATACTGTCCTGCACACACTTCTCGGGGAAATACATTCTAGACATTTTAGTTTCATCTTAGCTGAAGGGATGAATGGTCTGTATACAGAGCAGATGATGCAATGGAATTAAAGTCAGAGATGGTAATATTGACATTGTTTTGTTTTATAAAAAGGGCCAAGGATATGCTTTGTAGAGTGTGATATGCTAAGGTGGAAGGGGTGCCTTAGCGGGCCAATGCCAAAGCATCCCTTCCCCCTGAGGTACAAGCTATATGACGGGTATAGTATAGAATAGAGTTTTATTTAGGACATGGAAAAGGGAACTGATAAGGGAGTAGGGACAAAGACAGAGGTATGTGGAAGGAGGAGGAGGAAGACGACAAGGAGGAGGAGGAGGAGGAGGAGGAGGA
>NW_022196909.1:2136281-2142620 GCF_008632895.1 Mastomys coucha | reverse complement strand
GAGGGAGGGAGAGAAAGAGAGAGAGAGAGAGAGGGAGGGAGGGAGAGAGACTGAGAGAGAGAATTAAAGAAAAGAAGAAGGAAGAGGAGGAGGAGGAGGAGGGAGAGAGAGAGAATTAAGGAAAAGGAGGAGGAAGAGGAGGAAGAAGAGGAGGAGGAAGAGGAAGAGGAGGAGGAAAGGCTTGCTAGGAACATGTGGAGTAATGGGGTGAAGGGGAAGGGGAGAGAGGGGTCAGGGAAAGAAGAGAGTCAAAGAGAGAGAAGGTACAGAGAGAGCAAGGGGGAGCCAAAGAGCTCCTTTTATAGCAAGTCAAGTCTACCTGGCTGCTGTTAGGTAACTGTTGGGTGGAGCATTGAAGGAATGCCGACAGACATGGCAAAAGGGTAAAGGATTTTCCTAAACAAAGGGCACATTTGTTTTCAGAACTTTGTCTTATGGCTTTTGATTGGTGTGTTCAGCATTTACCTCTGATGCAACTCTTCCTTACTTTATGGTGTGCTTTTCACTCATATTTAAAGCTATGTTTGGATACAGGAGATTGTTCAGGGCATCAAAAATGCTTGACCTACAAACAATATTATACAGCAAGAAAGGCCAAGAGTGAGGAGCAGGCAGCTTACACTCTCGAGGCACACACCTTGGCAACTGCTGGCCAAATTAGGCACATCAAGCATTTTTCTCATCTGTGTAAGACAACAAAGAGGAGAAAGATCTCTCCAAGAGCCTTTGGTGTCCCTTGCTTTTTAATTTACAACTTAATGCTGTTTCCTTCTCATCAGGTGTCTCTACATTTGCTGAAATGTCAGAGAGGTGCCATGCAGACTTTAGTATTTTATCCAGCAGAATTGTTAGTGCTTTGTCTTGTGTCTTTTATCTGCCAAGTGACTTTCTAACTACAATACTTGCTTGGCTCCTGTCAGAGGCTCAATTACAACTTGTGGCATTTGCTGCTGTTTTCTGTGAAGATGAGATGCCAAACACAAACCTATTTCTGTTCTCTTTTGTTCTGCAGTCTTCTTGCACAAACCCTGCCACTACCTTTTCAGAATTCCTGATGTTTCTAATTGACATGCAAATATCAGGTAATGACTGTGGAGTTTGGATAATGAAATCCTATCTAGTGTTCCAAGAACACCAAAGAATCCTGGGCATGAAAATTGGAATATTCTAGCATCAATTGCTGCAGATATTTGATAAACAAAATGCCTAGATAACCAGAAATCACAGACATTGTATCAGGAAAAAATATAAAGTTGTCTTGTTTTCTAAAGAGAATTTCAAACACCTTCATTGCAATTCACTATCTCTATTTGTAAACCACAATAACCTAGTGATGCTTATGTTTGTAAAGTGCTTGATTACAAAGCACTTTGTACAACAGTCATTAATGTGATGCTAACATTCTCATTTTCAAGTAGGAGAAATTGAGGCTGGAAAGGAGACTGAGTATCCAAGGTTGCACAGAATGTGAACAAGAGTCATTTACTTCCTGAGAACTCAACAATACAATAAACTCATTATCACTACCAGCTTTTCATGTAAGCACAACCCAAGCCTCATCTCATGGGTTCTTCATTTTGAATAAATTCTTTCTTTCCATTCTTGCCAGACTCTAGAAAAGTAACATATTCTCTCTCTCTCTCTCTCTCTCTCTCTCTCTCTCTCTCTCTCTCTCTCTTGCTCTCCACCTTCCTTCAGCCATAAGTTCTCAGCAGCCTTGTATCTGTAGCCAACAATCTTCCCTAGACTGGTAAGTTAAGTTCCTTATTAGCATTTATTCACTGTTTTTGTGTGTGTGTGTATGTTTGTGTATATATTTTTTGTGTATATATGTGTGTATAGGTTGATGCATGTCAACATGGATTCATGTGTATACGCAGATGTGGAAGCATGTGTACATACATGTATAATCCATAGAACAACCTTGGTCTACATTGTTATTATACGGTGGTTTGAATAAAAATGGCTCCTGTATGCCCATGGAGAACGGCACTATTAGGTGATATGGCCTTGGTGGGATAGGTGTGACCTTGTTGCAGGAAGTATGTCACTGGGGGTGCCTTAGAGGTTTCATATGCTCAAGCTAGGCATGGTGGTTCACTGTCTCTTCCTGTTGCCTGTGGATCCAGATGCAGAACTCTCAGCCACCTTTCTAGTGCCATGTCTGTCTGGATGGTACCATTCTTACTGTCATGGTGGTAATGGTCTAAACCTCTGAACTGTGAGCCAGCCCCAATAAAATATTTTCCTTTAAAAAGTTGCCATGACCATGGTATCTTTTCACAGCAATGAAACCCTAATTAAGACAGCTGGAGTCTCTCATGAGGGGTGTGTCTCATTAATTAGGCTGTGCTGGCTGGCCATTAGTCCTCATGGATTGACCTATCTTTTTCTTGTCTCTACTAGGACTACACTCAAGTAACAACATGCCTGGCTTCTGTCTGGCATTTTGGGGGTTGAACTGAGGTCCATAGGCTTGGGCAGCAATGACTTTATTGATCGAGATATCTGTACAGCTCAATATCTGCCATGTATTAGATCATACATGCATTGCTTGCTGATTCTTTCCTACAATTGCTGCATTCTATTAAATAAGTTCTTCTTTTCAATAAAATGTCACTCTTTGGTAAGACTTCTTGTCTTTTAAATCTACTGTGGATAATGTCAATGAAGCAGCTTTTTCTTTCTTGCACTTTCATGTGGTTTTAATAAGATGCAATTTCTTATGAACAGACAATCAATATACATTTGTTCCTTACCAATGCAGCCCCCAGTTCTTTGAAGTTTAGTTTGACTTTGTTAAGTTTTTATTTATTTAATTTGATCCTATATCTACCATTTGTTTATGTAATCCCTGTTTATTATTAATTCTTTTGTTGGTGTTATTTTGTTTTATGCTTTCAAGACAGGATTACTTTGTGTAGCCATGGCTGTCCTAGAACTTATGCCATAGACAAGGTTGACCTTTAACTCACAGAGATGCACCTACCTCTGCTTCCCAAGTGCTGAGATTAAGGGTGGATGTCAACACTCCTGGACTATTTATTTTTCTCTTCTTCTTTTTTTTTTTAATCTTAGATGTCACTTTTTCCAAATATCTTCTTTTTGCTAATTTTAAGCAGAGTTTCAACATATTTTTTCATATAGTTTTAAAAATATGAATCTGTTTATTTTCTCTTCCTTTTTTTTCTTTCATTTCTCTCTCAAATTTTGTCTCAATTTTTTTCCACCTTTTAATTCCTGTAGTATTTCTAACAAGGGAGACTTTCTTTATCTAAAATGTCTTTCCCTTCCACTGTTTCTGAAAAATAGTATAAATAGCTTGGGACTGTGCCATGTTACACTTTTCTTACTTGCTCCTTTAAAGATGTCATTTCTCTGCCTCATGGTTTGATATCCTCTAGCAAGAAGTGACATGTCTTTTTGTATTTTTGCTTTGTCTTAAATAATGCATTTTTATGAAATTTTACAATTCTGTAGTTCTCTCTATCCTTCCTTCCGTTTCTCCCTCTGTTCTTCCCCCTTAGTACCTCCCTCCCTCCTTGTCTTCCCTCCTTCCTCCCTTCCTTGTTGGCATTACAGTTTTCCTAAGTCTGTATGTTTTCCTTTATTCTTTCTTTCTCTCTCTTCCTTTCTCTCTCTCTTTCTTCCATTTTCTCTTTCTTTCTTTCCTCTTTTCTTTCTTTGTTTTACAAACATCAAAATGAGCCTTTTTATCTCTACAGAGTTAATATGGCAACTCAAAATTGCCAGCTATGCATTATGATTAACTGTCAGTGACTCCATTTGAGACCTCACAGTCAGACCCACAGCCCTCAGGTGTTAAATGACTTTGGAAGACTCTCTGGAAGCTTTGGCAAGTGTCCACAGTCCTCTTTGTGAGCCAGCCTTGGGACCTGGGAAGAATGTAAGCAAACCTGCATTTGAACCTGGGTCTTTTCCTGTATTCCAGTTTCTCTGCTGAGAAACTCAAACTCGGAAATGGTGGCTCTCTTTGTTACTGTTCTTTTGTTGTAAAGAGACAGCATGACAAGAGCAACTCATATATATGTATTTGTATAATGTATATGTATATATATATGTGTGTGTGTGTGACAAATATATATATGGTAAAGATAAATATGACAAACTATATATAGATATATAGATATGTAGATAGATAGATAGATAGATAGATAGATAGATAGATAGATATGAAACAAACAAACATTTCACTGGATGCTTGCTCACAGTTTTAGAGGGTTAGTTCATTACCATCATAGTGAGGGGAATGGCGATATGCCAGTAAGCATGTTGAGGGAGAAATAAACATTCTGATCCACAGACAGAAGTCAGTTAGACAGACAGACAGATAGACAACCAGACAGACAATCAGATATTGGGTCGGGATGGATTTTTTTAAACTTCAAGCTTATACCTACCAACAAACCTCCAAAGGCCATCCTAATAATTTTTTGACAGCTCATTAGCTGGGCACTAAGCACATAGATATGAGCCCAGGAGGGCCAATCTCAGCCAAATCACAGTGGCACACTTCTAGTTTCTGTTCCTGGGACATGGAGACAGAAGACTACACTCTTGTTTATACTGTGCATAGTAGACTAGGAAGACTAAGCCAATTTTGGATGATAGCCTATCTAAAACCAAACTTAAAACTAGAAATCCAGAGTCCCCTTTCCATCTCTGGGCTTGGTGTTGGTTACTCTACCATTTAGTGCATGGACAGTGAGTAAACACTGAGGGCTAGCACAGGGACCTCTAAATGGGCCCACAGGGACCCTTCATAGTTTCTTCCTTGTTACTTGCAAGATAAGTTAGAGGTGAAGATTTAAAAAGTCTCATGAACATTGTTCTTTCTCTTCTACTTCTGAAAGTTGAAATAGATGTATCTTCATCCTTCTGACTCTATTACATAGTTGTCTTCTGTTTTGTTTTGGGCTATCACTTAGTTTCCATTCACAAGGTTTTCTATTGATCTGCCTCTGAATTCACCAATCCTGCATTGTAGGCAATCTGATGTTAATCCTCCATGGTAATTTATTGCTGATATTAGGTTATCAGTTTTAGAATATGAGTTGATTCATTATAAAGATTCTGAGTAAAAAATTGAAAATTATAAGCAAGGAATCTCTTATTTCTTTTATTGAATTAAGTTACTAGTTTCTTTAAAAAAAATATTCATCATAGCGGGCATTCATTATAGGATTGTGTTGGTTAGAATATGTTGGCCCAGGGAGTGCACTGTGAGGAGGTGTGGCCTTTGTGGAGTAGGTGTGGCCTTGTTGGAGGAAGTGTGTCACATGGTAGTCACCTTTGAGAACATTCTCTTAGCTCCTGGTAGCCAGTGTTCTCCTCTTTGCCTCTGGAACAAGATGTAAAACTCTCAGCTCCTCCAGCATGCCTGCCTAGAGGATACCAAGCTTCTGCCTTGATAATGGACTGAATCTCTGAACATGTAAGCCAGCCCCAATGAAATGTTGTCCCTTAAAGAAGCTGCTTTAGTCATGGTGTCTCTTCATAGCAATGAAACCTAAGGCTACCGCATTATAACTTTTATAATTTTTTTTCTAAAACTATTTTGGGTGCTGAGATTATAGCATGCAATGAAGTACTTGTCTTGCATGCAGAAGGCACGAGTTCTAGTCATAAAAATAAAATATTAAATAGTAAGAAAATACACCCAATGTGATGAGTTTCTTATAGAATGGATGTTCTCAGAAGTATTAGCATATGTAAGTCACAGGGTATAATTAAAATGCTTCATATACATTCTGAAATGAAGGTCCAAATCAGCTTACCTAACAGCTTTAGTATATCTCTTTATATTTAAACATTTTGGGGGCTTTGGAGAGATGTCTTGCTAATTAAAGTGTTGGCTGTATAAATAGCAACTTAATATTGTGAGTCAGATCCTTGTAACTCACATATATGCAGAGTATCATGGTGGCAGCTTATGGAATTCTAGCATCCAGGAAGAAGAAATACAAGGTTCCCTGGTGTCTTAATTTGGTTTTATTTTGCTGTGATGAAACATCCTGGCCCAAAGCAAATTGTGAAGGAAGGGTTTATTTGGTTTACACTTCCACATCATAGTCCATCAGTGAGAGAAGCTAGGACAGGAACTCACACAGGGCAGCAATTTGGAGTCAAGTTTTGTCAAGTTGATATAAAACTATCCAGCATACTTGGGACAGCTGGATAGGAAATCCAGCCATAAACTTTGGGCTAAGTGATAGATCTGTTTCAGTAAATGGAGCTGGAGAACAATAAGGAATACTTCTTCTTCTTCTTCTTCTTCTTCTTCTTCTTCTTCTTCTTCTTCTTCTTCTTCTTCTTCTT
>NW_022196909.1:2126708-2136182 GCF_008632895.1 Mastomys coucha | reverse complement strand
CACATTGTAGACCAGACTGGCCTTGAACTCAGGATTCTGCCTGCTTCTGCCTTCCAAGTGCTGGGATTAAAGGTGTGTGCCACCACTGTCAATCCTCCATACTTACCCACATTTACACACTCAAATGTCTATAAGAACACACACATGCATATCATGTGCATATATATGTATATATATATGTATATATATATATATATATATATATGAATGAAAAGGACAATGAAAATTCTATTTTTAGCCATCTTAAATATATATGTCATTCACCATGCTCATTCATCATAAATCAGAAATTAGATTAAAAAGTGGATCATGAAGGTTTATATTTCACTTAAATATGAATACCAGATTACATGTAATTTACTATAGTTAGCATAAAATTGTGCTAAATTCATAGTGGAGACCAAATTTTGTAGGTGCAATCTTTAATTCGGGTAACTATAAATTGCCAACCGTGTCAATCAACAGCTCTAGGAATCTAGTCTGGAGTTCATAGGGCTCACAGGAATCTAAAAATTGTGATGACAGACAAAATATGTAAATAAACACTCACCTAGATTCTTAGGAAATGTGAATAATATACTCTAGATAATTGTGGTGTAAATGAGGGCAGGGAGAGCAAACAAGTTTATGCACACACAGATGCATAACTTCTTCACACTCTTTCTCCTCCCTTTCCTCCTATTCTTCTTTTATTCTACCTTTTTCTGTCTCTTTGTGTCTCTCTATCTGTCTGTATGTCTCTCTGTCTGTCTCTCTGTCTTTCTATCTCTATATTTATCTTTTTTGTTTCCCTCCCTCTCTTTTTCTTAGCCACTAATACAAAATAAGTGTTCATTTCATTTGTACAATAAAATCCTAGACTGTCTAACAGGACTTGATGTGAAATGCACCTTAGTCCTATAGCATAAAGCATAGTTCTTTTCACCTCATTTACAGAAGAAAATCCATTCTCTTTGGTTTAATACATGACTTAAAGAGGCCCAGGGCAAGGTCATGATGCTATTCATGTTCCCTGGCAGTTCCTTTGAAGCCAGACCCACCACTAAGAATATCACATCATATCCCTCTAGATTGTTTTGAGAATCTGACCTTACATATGCTTATAACAGGATGCATCCAAAGCCACAATGTTTTCCAGGCTCAGAAGAGGATTTTGAAGTCAAGAACTCTGGTGTGTTCTGTATATGCACTGGAAAAATGTTATGATTTCTTAGCAAAGGTAAAGAAGCTGAGCTTTGGCAGTGCCTACACTGAGAGGGGCTCTCAAGGAGATGAAAATCGGTAGGAATAAGCAGGAGCTAGGTCAAACTTTGGGCACAAGATTTTATCAAAACAACTTTGTCCTGTCTCTCCAGGTAGCCATAAAGGGGAATGTGTATCTTTATCAAGCTGGTAATGTATCATACATAACCACCTTCAGCATTTCTGAAGATACTTCATGCACATGGCGAAAGGGTGTGCTTTCCACATTTTAACTAAGAATAGGAGGAGTCACAATTATCTTTCTTACTGCATTCAGGAAAAATATCATATTGGACAATCAGGTATTTTATACATTAGCTTTGTCATACTTAATCATGTTACTGTTTTCATTGCATGCATAGTAACATTTGTTTTTAAAAATAATGTATCATGATTAATCAATTTGGTTTGCTCTGTTAAGTGTGGTCAGGAGTTTAATGCAAATCAATGGTTTCCTATATATTTTAATTCACAGTTTGAATATGTAGCTTTGGCATGTCTTAGAAACAATCTCCAATGCACTGGGAAATAAAGTCTGGCTGGGTACTTAGATCAGAAGGGTTCCACCTTTGTGAATTCAGTGTTCATGTAGATTAGAAAAGGCTTTGAAGCTACCAGTTGCATTTTTACTTTGTCCTGTTCTCTCTCTGTCCTTCTGCCCACCACCATGAAAGAGTAGAGCTATGAAATCCTAGACAGATGGTCTCTATTTGATCTCAAACTTCTTTTCTCTTCTTACAGTGAGCCAATAAAGAGTTATTCATTATATACCAACCAACTTTACCTACTCTGTTGAACTAACACCATAGAAGTAACCATAGAAGCTTCTAACCAGAACATGACCACCATGAAGGGTGATATCATCAGCTTCTGGACAATTTGGCTCCCAAATTTCATAATTAAATCTATTCTTTGCACAAAAATATACCCATCTGTACATGCACATATGTTCCTACACATCCCTGAGGCACGAACATATATGTAACCTGAGATAAATTACAACTGACACAAAGCCATAATAATTATGTCTACCCATTGGAATGAAAGGACTTGCTTCTGCATTCTCCCCAGCTCCCAGAGTCTGAGTCATTGATTCCATGCCTTCTCATCCACTGCCCACAATGGGGACACCAGGCAGACAGCAGGGCTCAGGCAACAGTTTTATTTAATCTTCCAAAATACATAACAAGCAATGAAGAAACAATGATTTCTTCATTGAGGAAAAAAAAAATAAGTCTTGCAGAGGTCAAGAAAATAAATAAACACTATCATATAGTTTGTGGGCAACTGGAGATTTATCCTAGGTGTATTCTGACTGAAGTTTGTTATCATTTTACATCATTGCAATAAAAATAAGAAGTGATAATAGAGAGTAACTCAAGAGTCATGACTATAATTAGATATTCATAGTCATTAATTCAAACTGACCATTTTCCATCTGCTTTTAAGGATGAGTCCTGCCCGTGTTCTATATGTAAAGCCTCTTGGTCATTGACAGTGATTCAAGTGTGATTGGGTATTTCTTTCCAGATTTATACGGTTCTACATTCCAGGCACAGCCAAAGGGTTACATTTTTTGATATAATAGAGTTTTCTTAGTGAAACACCCTCATTTTGTCTTCCTGTGGTACCTGAAATTTTATTACTTGCTTTACATTTTAAGATTTTTGATGGATATTGTAGCTTTTCAGATGAATTTCATATAAGGAATATATTTTTTTGGCCCAGGTGAACTTCTTATTTTCTATTAATTTCTTTTTCATTGTCTGCTATTATGGCTTCTGAAAGAAGTATGATAGAAACAGGCCTCCTTACCAGATGCTGTTGAAGTATGTGTGCAAGCAGTTTTAAATGCTCTTTTTCAGTGATTCCAGGAGGTCACACATGGGATTACATGACTTGATATTACTAATAAATTGTAACTAATGAAGAGAAATCAATTATAACCTTGTCTTTTAAGATATACAAAGATTATATATTCAATTGGCATAAGTAAATTTAAATTGAATTTATCTCATAGGTAATATAGTATATTTGTGGTTTTATTTTGGTCTTTATTGATACATATTTACTGTAACTAAAGGGTGTCTGATGTGAATATTTATTGCTACTTAATTAATTTAGTTTATGAGCCATCACTGATGTTTCCTTAGGAATACTCTTGTTAATGTATATGGTCACGTGTGAAGGCAGCTCTGTGCACCAAAGTGTACATGCAAAGGTAAGACGACTTCGGCTGCCTGACTTCACTTCTACCTTAAGTGAGACAGTCTTCTGTTCTCAGCTGCATGCACCAGACTCAGTGGCCTTCAGGCGTCTGTGGACTCTTCTCTCCTCATCTCCCATCTTGCTATGTGAGCACTCCAGTTAAGAGCATGTATGAACACATCTGGCTAGATACAGGATGTGGAAATGTGAACTCAGGTACTCAGGCTTTTTTTTTCTTTTTGATTTTTCGAGACAGGGTTTCTCTGTGTAGCCCTGGCTGTCCTGGAACTCACTCTGTAGACCAGGCTGGCCTCGAACTCAGAAATCCACCTGCCTCTGCCTCCCAAGTGTTGGGATTAAAGGCGTGTGCCACCACCACCCAGCCAGATACTCAGGCTTATAAAGCAAGTACACTGACAGAGGCAACACCCCAGGGCTCACCGCTGGACTGACGGACCTTGTGTCAGTGCCTACATGTCAGTGTAAGAGAGGCCGAGATTGCAGGACCTGACAGTTTGAGGTTATCCTGTACTACAGGAAATAGTGAACCATTTAGGGTGAAAAGGCAAGAACATCTTATGTAAAAAAATCCAAAAATTTCTTTCTCATTGTATCTTACATAATCTTCTTAAAGTCTTTTCATATTTTACTGTGTTATTTATTAAAATATATGTATCTGCTTTTAATCAGAATCCCTCTGTTCTACGGATCTTTGTGTTTGTGCTTGGGTTTAGCCTATGATTCAAAATATTCATGATATTTAGGAGAAACTAGAGAATGCCTAAACCTCTGGCTTTCTTTGCCTCTTTCCTTCCATCACTATAAGATTCATCTGTTTTCTTTGTGTTGCAGTAAACTCTATTTACTCTACACAAGCCATTTTACAGCTATTTTGTTTGTGGAGAAACAAAAATATAAAAGAAAAGGCATGACTTTTGAAATCAGTAAATTTATATCTTAGTATTATATGACACTGGGCCTTGTTGGGCAGTGGTGGCACACACCTTTAATCCCAGCACTTGAGAGGCAAAGGTAGGCGGATTTCTGAGTTGGAGGCCAGCCTGGTCTACAGAGTGAGTTCCAGGGCAGCCAGGGAGCCAGGGCTATACAGAGAAACCCTGTCTCGATAAACAAAAACAAAACAAACAAATAAACAAAAACCCACATAACCCTACCACACTGGGTCTTATAACAGGATTTAGTAGAAAAATATGAAATCATAAAATAGTATTTACAATATATATTATTATAATATTTGTGAGTGTATATAAATAACTCCAAGTATAAGATATAATATGAAATTTTTTACAGTTACTCTTTAGCTGTGGCCTAGATACATTGATTTATAAGTGTTGTGTCACATAATTATTTTAGGGTCTTATTCTGAATTGATAGAAATTGAACATGACAGCATTGTGATTTCATTTTTATTTAACTGGAAGGAAGAAGATAAAGTTTACTTATCATGAAAAACTTTAAATGAGACTAGATGTATTTGGTCAAACTCAGACTCTTCATGAATTTTTATTTATAAGATATATTCATGTAAAAATTATATCTCATACAAACATTATGCATACTTCACCATTGATACCTGCCATGTGAATTATCACAGCTCAGCAACAGCACCCTTCCAGCAGAAGGTTGATGTAAGACCTTGAACATGTTCTCTAACGAAAGCATGCTTGCATTGATCTTGATCTCCCTGGTTCGGAAATTAAAATATTCTCTGGATTCACCTCCTTAAAGACAGCTACATTTTTATAGCAAATTTAAAAGCACTAGAAGATGCAGATTGTAAAGAATTTTAAGCTTCCATAACACTTTCCACAAATTCCTTTGGTTACTAATACTTTCTCCACAGGACATCTAGATACCTCCATTGTCAGTATCTTACTGTATTGGTATTATTAGCTTGTACACTAGGCTAATGTTGCTTGATACTTTCTGATATGATGTGACATTTGACATAATTGCCCAAACCATTAACTATTTAATTGCTTTAACAGGTGGGAGAAGATGAAATTTCTACTTCAGCATCAATATCTTTTAATTCTTCAAAAGTACCAAGACAAATGCAAAGAATGGATTGCTACCTTAAGATTTAGCTGTAGCATCAACAGAGATAAGAAAATATGTAGAGTTCTCATGGTTACCACCTAGACTTGGATGCCATAAATGACAGGAGCTGAAAAGTGTCATCAAGCAACATTAGAGAAATATCTTCCTCTCACCTGAATAATTGCCATAACTTCCAAGGACAAACCAGCCTAAGTCCTGGGTAGCCAAAGACTTCAGCTCCAGGAGTTGGGAGGTACCCTCTTCATTTTTGGACACCACTATTTACATTGGTCCAGAACTGAAAATTATTGCATATCAAAGATAAGTTGTACCTCTTTTGTAAGCACATGGCGATGGAAATTTTGTATTCATAAAGTAGTTATAGCACTGGGGTGAATTGCCAGTGGAATAAAAGAGCAAAAATAATGTATGGGCTACAACAATGAAGACTATCTTATTTTGATACAGTGTTTGTAATAAAATCATTTATTAAAGATATGCTGCTCTAAGTTGACTTTAAGTGAGATTTGTTTATCTTGTGGTCTATCTGCAAGAGGGTACAGAAAATGTGAATAAGCATATCATTTACCTCCTACATTATAGTGATGTGAGGGCTTATTAAATAATTCTGAGACAGGATTCCCAGTCTCTGGGTAACTCACACTGCTTTTCATGCAAACAGCAACTGTTTCTTATAGTAACAACAGACATGCTTTCGAATGGTGATGACAACTCCCAAATGCACTACTTCTTTAAAGGAGGTCTTTAATGATCTTTTATTGACAAAATATTGGCAAAATAGAAAATTATGAACTTGTATCTTAGCTAGCCTGGAGTTGTTTCCAAAATCAATCTCTTATTCAAATGTAGAAATACTTCAATAGACTTTCTCTCTACCTTCCACTTATGGCTAAGGGCAAGGCCAATGAGCTTTGAAGTGCTCTAGGTTAGCTGCCTTTTAATCTTCTTTAAAGCTTCACTTGTATCTGGGAGTCTGATTCAGTTTTAGCTGCTGAAATTTGAGATTTATAAACACATGGTAAAGACACAATGGAGTAGTTGTAGCAATAAAATAGCATTATGAAGAGAATGTGATGTGTGGGCTTGAAACTTATATTTCAGTTATTAAATATTGACTCTAAGTTATGACAAAGTCAAACATATTTTAAAAATAGAAAAGCCCTGAAGGTCACCTTGTCACCTTCTGAAATGTCTATAAATAATAATATTTTGTTAGAGTTTCTATAAAAAATTATTCAAAGTGTCAATAAAACTGTATACAACATTATGTTCTATTTTGATTCAATTTTCTTTTATATTATTTATACTTACTCTGAATTTTCTTTTATGTTTAGTCTATATTTTAACTTTGTCTTTTAATAGATACTTGAAGGGAATGCTTTCCTTAATGCTGAGCTTCAGATACTATGGAAAACCTTGAGATAAGTAAGCCAGATGTTCCTTTTAGATACACATATGCTACAGACTCCTTAATGAACACAGTAATATTTTGGAGATAAACATACTTTATGCATGTAAATTACTTTGTGAAGCCCATTGTATTTGGAATTCTCTCCATCATATGTAGTCTGAAGCTGAAGAAAGTGTTGCAAGTCAAGATATGTTGCTATGATCTGGCTGGAATTGGTCATCTCGTGCTTCCAGTTATAGCTACAGTTAAGTATAGTTTTGAAGTTATATAACACTCCACATTCTGAGATCCAGGCTTATTGTTTACAGCTAATGTTGGGTCTCTCCTTTGAACGTGTCAGCACACAGAGAGTCAAGTAGAAAAATGCTCTGAGACCATTTGTCCTTAATGAAAGTAATTTGTTATGAGCTGAGGGGAAAGTGTCCTTTGTCTTTCTGCCCAAACTAGCCTTGTTATGTGTTTGTTCAGGATATTCAGATTAATGTATATAAAACAACATGCTTGGAGAAAGGCATTAATGGAATGGTTTAAACTATTTTTAGAACAATGCTAAATGCCAGTGAACATGTGTATTCTATTTTCAAGTATCTATTAAGAAAAACACTTTAAATTCATTGCTTTTAATTTCATTTTCCTAAATGACATCTTTATGACCTTGTTATTCACTTGATAGAATGTTTCTGAGAAATTATTTGTTAGAGTAATATTAGGTTATACATAGGTAGAAATAACATTTACAGACCACACATTTATAACTTTTAATAGGATTTTAACTAGATAGAACACGCCATATTGTTTTATGTTTAAGAGGGTTTTATGAACCTTCACAGGGCCAGGATCCTCTCCTCCCATTGATGACAGACTTGGCCATCCTCTGCTATACTCATGTTGCTGGAGCCATGTGTACTCTTTGGTTGGAGTTTGGTCCCTGGGAGCTCTGAGGGTACTAGTTAGTTCATATTGTTGTTCATGCTAAGGGACTGCAAACCCTTCAGCTCCATTGGTCCTTTCTCTAGCTCCTTCATTGGGGAGCCTGTACTCAGTCCAATGGTAGGCTGTGAGTTCCCCAGTGTAGGGAATGCCAGAGGCAGGAAGTGGGAGAGGGTGGGTTGGTGAGCAAGAGGAGGGGGAGGGAACAGGGGATTGTTTTAGTTTTTGCTTTGATTTTCTTTTTATTTTTTTTCTTATTTTATTTTCTTTTGGAGGAGAACCTGAGAAAGGAGATATTTTTTTTTCTTTTAGATATTTTCTTTATTTACCTGTAAATTTCTCCATTTCCAGTTTCCCTTCCAAAAAACAAAGAAACAAACAAAAACAACAAAAACAAACCCCTGTTGCCTCACTTCCCCATGCCTGCCACCCCGCCTTCTCCCACTTTCTGGTCCTTTCATTCCCCTACATTGGGGCACAGAACCTTCACAGGGCCGAGGTCCTCTCCTCCTATTGATGATTGAATTTGCAATCCTCTACTATACACATGCTGCCTGAACAATCAGACCCCTTCATGTGCAGTCTTTGGTTGGTGGTTGAGATCCTGGGAGCTCTGAGGGTACTAGTTAGTTCGTATTGTTGTTCGTCCTAAGGGGCTGAAAACCCCTCAGCTCCATTGGTCCTTTCTCTAACTCCTTCACTGGGGACCCTGTACTCAGTTCGTTGGATGGCTATGAGCCTCTACATCTGTGTTAGTCAGGCACTGTCAGAGCCTCTCAGGAGATACCTATATTTAGGCTGGCTTGCCCTTCCTTCAGTCTCTGCTCCATAGTTAATCTCTGCAACTTCTTCCTTGGGTATTTGGTTCCCCCTTTTAAGAAGGAATGAAATGTCCACCTTTTGGTCTTCCTTCTTCTTGAGTTCCTTGTGGAATGTGGGTTGTTCTTCCTGTATTCCAAACTTCTGGGCTAATAACCACTTATCAGAGAGTGCATACCGTGTTTGTTCTTTTGGGATTGGGTTACCTCACTCAGGATGATATTCTCCAGATCCATCCATTTCCCTAAGAATTTCATAAATTTATTGTTTTTAATAGCTGAGTAGTACTCCATTGTGTAGATGTACCACAAGTTCTGTATCCACTCCTCTGTTGAGGGACATCTGGGTTGTTTCCAGGTTCTGGCTATTATAAATAAGGCTGCTATGAACATGGTGGAGCATGTGTCCTTCTTACATGTTGCATTATCTTTTGGGTATATGCCCAGGATTGGTATAGCTGGGTCCTCCTGTAGAACTATGTCCAATTTCTGGAGGAACCGCCAAACTGATTTGCAGAGTGGTTGTACCAGTTTGCAATCCCACCAGCAATGAAGTAATGTTCCTCTTTCTCCACAACCTCTCCAGCATCTGCTGTCACCTGAGTCTTTTATCCTAGCCATTCTGACTGGTGTGAGGTGGAATCTCAGGGTTGTTTTAATTTGCACTTCCCTGATGACTAAGGATGTTGAACATTTCTTTATGTACTTCTCAGCTATTTGGTGTTCATCAATTGAGAGTTCTTTGTTTAGCTCTGTACCCCATTTTTTAATAGGGTTATTTGG
>NW_022196909.1:2123878-2125606 GCF_008632895.1 Mastomys coucha | reverse complement strand
ATATGAACCTTGAATTCCTGATCTTTCCAAGACTTTTATCATGAACGGATGTTGGATTTTGTCAAATGTTTTCTCAGCATCTAGTGAGATGATCATATGGTTTTTGTTCTTGAGTTTCTTTATGTGGTGAATTATGTTGATGGATTTCTGTATATTGAACCATCCCTGCATCCGTGGGATGAAACCTACCTGATCATGGTGGATGATTGTTTTGATGTGTTCTTTGATTTGGTTTGCAAGAATTTTATTGAGTATTTTTGCATCGATATTCATAAGGGAGATTGGTCTGAAGTTTTCATTCTTCGTTGGGTCTTTGTGTGGTTTAGGTATAAGAGTAATTGTGGCTTCATAGAACAAATTGGGTAGAGTGCCTTCAGTTTCTATTTTGTTGAATAGTTTGAGGAGTACTGGTATTAGGTCTTCTTTGAAGGTTTGATTAAACTCTGCACTAAACCCATCTGGTCCTGGGCTTTTTTTGTTGGGAGACTATTAATGACTGTTTCTATCTCCTTAGCAGATATGGGACTGTTTATGTCATTGATCTGATCTTGATTTAACTTTGGTACCTGGTATCTGTCTAGAAAATTGTCCATTTCATCCAGGTTTTCCAGTTTTGTTGAGTATAGGCTTTTGTAGTAGGATCTCATGATTTTCTGGATTTCCTCGGTGTCTGTTGTTATGTCTCCTTTATCATTTCTGATCTTGTTAATTAGGATACTATCTCTGTGCCCTCTAGTTAGTCTGGCTAATGGTTTATCTATTTTCTTGACTTTCTCAAAGAACCAGCTCCTGGTTTGGTTAATTCTTTGTATATTGGTTAATTCTTTTTGTTTCTATTTGGTTGATTTCAGCCCTGAATTTGATTATTTCCTCCCCTTGACTCCTCTTGGGTGAATTTGCTTCTTTTTGTTCTAGCATCATAAGGTGTGCTGTCAACTTGCTGGTGTATGCTCTTTCCAGTTTCTTTTTGGAGGCACTTAAAGCTATGAGTTTTCCTCTTAGGACTGCTTACATTGTGTCCCATAAGTTTGGGTATGCTGTGGCTTCATTTTCATTAAACTCTAGAAAGTCTTTAATTTCTTTCTTTATTCCTTCCTTGACCAGATTATCATTTAGTAGAGTGTTGTTAAGCTTCTACGAGTATGTGGGCATTCTATTTTTTATGTTGTTATTGAGGAGCAGCCTTAGTCCATGGTGATCTGATAGGATACAAGGAATTATTTCAATCTCCTTGTATCTGTTGAGGCCTGATGTGTGACCAATTATATGGTCAATTTTGGAGAAGGTACCATGAGGTGCTGAGAAGAAGGTACATCCTTTTGTTTTTGGATAAAAAGTTCTATAGGTATCTATTAAATCCATATGTTTCATAGTTTCTGTTAGTCTCACTGTGTACTTGATTAGTTTCTGTTTCCATGATCTGTCCATTGCAGAGAATGGGTATTGAAATCTCCCACTACTATTGTGTGCTGTGTAATGTGTGCTTTGAGCTTTAGTAACATTTCTTTTATGAATGTAGATGCCCTTGTATTTGGAACATAGAGGTTCAGAATTGAGAGTTCATTTTGGTAGATCTTACCATTGATGAATATGAATTGTCCCTCCTTATCTTTTTTGATCACTTTAGGGTGAAAGTCCATTTTACTCGAGATTAGAATGGCTACTCCAGCTTTTTTCTTGGGGCCATTGGCTTGGAAAATTGTTTTCCAGCTTTTTATTCTGAGGTAG
>NW_022196909.1:2095807-2122735 GCF_008632895.1 Mastomys coucha | reverse complement strand
GTCCTGTCCCTGAAGCCCTGCAAGACCCCTGAGATTCGTGGGGCCTGTGCCTCCCAGCTAGCTGCTCTAGTCTTAGAAACTCACAGAAGAGAAGATGGAGGCTCTCACTGGAGACTCCAGGTCAAGGAGGTCCCTGTAGGCAGGCCCTCCACTTGCAGGGAAGGGCAGCTAAGGTTGCTGATCCACCTCTGTCACTTGGAAGCTGAGAGGATCCTGTCCCTGCAGCCCTGCGGCTCCCCTGCGACTCGTGGGGCCTGTGCCTCCTGGCTGGCTGCTCCCGGCTTGGCGAAAGGATATATTATAAATGAAGAAAACATCTAATAAAAAAGAAAGAAAGAAAATACTAGTAGTGATGTATTATTTTGAAAATACAGAAAAAAAGAGTGTTTTATGTTAAAAACATTAAAGGGAAAATCTATAATGATCTTTGATTAATAGGTAAAAACAAACACATGCAGTAAAATATGAGGGAAGGAAAAAGGTCATCTTGCTGAAGAAACTTATGCTGAGCTGAGAGAGTGGTACAGTGGCTCTTTTCTGTCTTCTACTAGCTACATCGACTGGTAATGACAGACATTTGAAAAGATGTCATTTAGGGATTTTGTTTTATTAGTTGTGTTTCTTTGGGCTGAGTAACTTCACTGTGATAGAGCAATCCAGAACAAATGAGTTTGGTATTTCTTTCCTATGGCTGCATCTGTTAGGTGCACATTGCCTGTATTTTGTCCTCGTGTTCTGTAACTCTGTTGCTGTGATCCTGTATCCCTCCCCAATGAGAGATCAATTTTAATTAGGGGAAAAATAGAAAGACTGGAAAATTGAACCCAGTCTGTTTCTGGACTACAATGGTTCAACAAAGGACTCTCCACTGGGAGGGTATCACAGACCAGGAATGTAGATACTGCAGGAGTTGTCCTTCGCATCTATTGTTTTATTTTTTAAATTGAATATAGGTTCTTCTTTTATCCTGACCATAGCTTCTCCTCTCTCTACTCCTCCCAACTCCCATAAATCTCCCTTCTCTCCAGATCCATCCCTCCTCTATTCCTTATCCAAAAAGTGCAGGTCTCCAAGAGACGACAACCAAACATGACAAAACAAAATTAAAAAAAAGGAAAAATCCCTCATACAGAAGATGGACAAGGCAACCAAGAACTCCAAGGAGGTTCTCCAAGAACTTCCAAGGAAGGAAAGAACTCCAAGAGCAGGTAAAAGAATCAAAGATACACCAGCTTGTGCAGTTAGGATTTTCATAAAGACACCAAGGGAATAGCTGTAATATATATGCAGAGAACCTGATGTAGAACCCTTGCAGGCCCAGTGTTTGCTAGTTCAGTCTGTGAGCCCCTATGCACCCTTCTTAGTTGATTCAGTGGATCATGTTTTCCCAGTGTCCTCCATCCTCCCTAATTCTTAAAAATATTTCCTCCTTCTCTTTTATGGAATTCCCTAAGCTTCAAAAGGACAGATGTGATGGAGACTTCCAACCCAGCAACAAAACCTGTGACATGCAATCTGCCCTGCCTGTGAGATGTGCTGGGGCAATGGTGGCCCAGAACTTATAGGAGTGACCAACACAATGTCTGCTTGAGACTTACTCCACAAAAGAGATCTCATTCCCGACACTGCTTAAATGGCAAGAAATCAGATACTGAATAGCTCAGAGTCCTAGGGTAGAATCAATCACAACTGTTGTAAGAAAATGAATTAACAAAATGATTCTTAATAATACTCAGCCACACTTACAGCCTTGTCTGGTTGCTACCAGAGAGGCTTCCCCTCACAGCAGATGCAGAGACCCACAGTCAGACATTATACCTGCTCTTCTTCTTTTTTATTTAATTAGATATTTTCTTTATTTACATTTCAAATGTTATCCTCTTCCCCGGTTTCCCCTCCGAAAAAAAAAAAAAACCCTATTCCCTCCCCCCTCCTCCTGCTCACCAACCCATCCTCTCCTGCTTCCCGACCCTGGCATTTCCCTACACTGCGACATAAAACCTTCATAAGACCAAGGGCCTCTCCTCCCATTGATGACCAACTAGGCCATCCTCTGCCACATATGCAGCTGGAGCCTTGAGTCCTACCATGTGTCCTCTTTGGTTGGTGGTTTAGTCCTGGGAGCTCTGGGGTACTGGTTGGTTCATGTTGTTGCGCCTATGGGGCTGTTCTTAATATCCATTTAAAGGTTAGGAAGGTTTTCTCTTGAGAATTTTAAAGATATGAAGAAATCAGTTAGCTAGAGGATGTTTCTTGCCTCTGGTATTTACATGGCTATACAGTAAATTTTCTACGTGTTCATTTTGTTGTGAATCTTCTTTTCATATTGGTCTTAACATTTATACAAACTTATTTTTGGAAACTCTCTTGATACACAAAAAAGGCCAGAGCAGGATATTTAAATGGAATGTCTAGCATCTATATTAAGTACCTACAAAGTTGTAGTCTTTCTGCTTTATAATGTCGTCAGCAATTATCACCCTTTCTTATAACTGAATGTAGTATTGTTTAAAGTTTCAAGTGGCTGGAACAAAAATGACTTTTGTGTGGCAGTCCTAGGATTTTAGCCTTGTTGCTATAGTATATATTTCTAAAAGAAACATGAAAGTTGAGGAGGGAAGTTTATCAGTTTTAGTCATATGCCTCTTTAATTGAAAGCCTTTTTTTGTGTGTTTAGACGTTTCACTGGGGCATTAATTAGGATATGCTGTTGTACTGGCTACTACGTAAATGCATTGAGATGGCCAGAAATGAGTTGGTATTACAATGTATGAGGCTCTGTGTTATAAATGGTACATCACAAGAAAATAATCAGCTTATTGTTTTCTTCATTATAATAGAAATAGGAAAATTCCTCTCTAAGGGTCTCATAAGGAGTTGCTGGAAACAGAAATGTAATTTAATAGAGCTTAGCAGAGTCTTCATAAATACAACAATAATAATGATACACTCCAGCTAACAGGTTAATTGTACTGATAATTGGAAGATGTACTTCCTTGGCTACAGAGCTTCTACTATATGGTACAACATGTTGCTAAGATCCCATCAACATCCATAAAGTGCAAATTAATTAATGGATTCATACTGGATCTAAGTATTAGCACACATTTGTCACAGAATCAAATTATAAGGTAGGCTTGTAAAAATAATACAAAACAGAAAAACATTTTTGTTTAAACTTGAGATGATAATATTATGGGAGGTTTGTTCTTACACTGAACACATGTTTCCAAAATATTAAGCAGAAGAGATAAGCAAATAGAAAAGTCTAACAAAGGAAATTGTAATTAAATTGAGAGACATACAAACAAAGGCATTTGGTCCTATTTGCCTGGCAGTGATTGACAATAAATGTAATATTCTGACAATTATTATTCCTTACCACAGATAGATGTAGTCTCTGAGTCTGCCATATTGATTGTTTGAATTAATTAGTGCCTTGCAGCTATTTCATTGTATTTTTAAAAAGAAAATAGACATGTAAAGCAAATAAGCCAGTAAATTTAAGGTTTAATTTTTTAAATTATAATTTCCCTCTTCCCTCCCTCTATCTTGCCCTCCATCACATGGTAGGCCTGCTTTTCGTGTTGATGCTCCAGCTCATATATAAAGCAATGTTATTATATTAAATTTTGAGAGATGAAAACATCAGAAGGAAATCTGACACTGTGAATATAAATACAGTTTTGTTCTCGTGGATCATCATTTATTGTGGGGCCTGCATGTATGTGTGCTGTGCTGTTTGTTTACATGCATTTGAATGTACATGTGAATGAAGTTATGTCCAAGGGTTTATATGAGGATCACAAGTCCATGTTGGCTATCTTCCATGATTGCTCTCCACTTTATTAAGGCAAGCTTTCTCCCCGAGTCCAGATTTAGCCAAATCAAGCTAGTTTACCTAGCCAATTTGCCCAGGGATCTCTTGTGTCTATAAAATGTAGGATTACATGTGGCTTCCACATGGCTTCTGGGGCTCCTAACTCTGCTTTTTGTGCCTGCCAAAGTGTTTCATCCACGGAACCATCTTCCTAGCTCTTGGATGATAATTATGAAGTTTCATGTTAAAACCTGTTACTCATAATTAAAATCTAAAGCTTGAATCACTAGCTGTTGAGGATGTCAGACAGTGGGTTCCTGCTCACAGACTTCAAGCCCGTTGGCCTTACTGGTGTAATTGGTTTCCCCCAGAGACCATGCCTTTTCTTTCCTTGCATACTTCATATTACAGGATAGTGGTTTTTATTGTTGCCTCAAACTGTATCAGATACTAGATAATGGCTGTGCTAAACGCTGTATCTTCCCCTGGCTATTGGCCAATATTCAGAAACAGGAAGGTGGATACCATTGCTAGATTTTTCTTCATTTGCTAAATGCTTTTCTCAACAACTAATGTGGAAAGAGACTGTAATCCAACAAGAAACTCATGAATACAGTTGTTTTCTGATTTAAAAATATCATTGCTTCTGGATTTTATTTTCAAAATATTTCTGCAATGTTGAATTTACCTTACATGTGTTCATATTTTATGTTTCTATTTCAGTGGATTTGTAGTGAGTAATATATTTTATGAAAAATTTTACTGGAGTTGGAAAACAGACATGAAAATGTGCTATTCAAATGTATTTGAGATTCTTTTTAATGACCAAGTTTATTTCCTTTTTTAAACCATCCTTATTCCCAACTGGAATTTTGCTAGGAATAGAGACTAATCATTTCTAATTCCCCAAAGAGCTGAAAAGCTAAAACACTATGGAAAGGTTTCAGATATAGCTCTATTATTGCTGTCATAAGTATACTTTTAAGGCTTGTTATGCTAGACTGCCCCTGAGTATCATTTGAATCTTTGAATTGTGAATTACAGAAAGTTCACAACAGTTAGTATACCAGTGGATAAATGAAATTACAAATCTGTAGAATATTTTCTGGAAAAAAAGCTTAATTAAAAGCAACACTAACTGTAAAGCAAACTCATGCTTTTGGGTAACTACTATAGCAATCTAAGAAAAATATTTTTCATAATGGTTTATACATTTATTTTTCTAGAATAGGTTTTTATTTAAACCATTATATGGGTCACTTAAAATATTCCAGAGAGCATAAAGAATGGTATAGAAGAAGCAAAAGTTAATTCTAAATGGATATATTTTTGGTTTATTTACAAATATTTTATATTTCATGCAATATAGAGATACACATGAATTCCTTAACATGGTTATTAAGTCATTAATCTGTATCAATTATGCTATTAGAATAGAGTCTATGAATTAATTGTACATAGAAGACTATACCAAATATGCATTTTATTGCATAAAAGTTTCAGAGAGTAGTGAGGGAAGAGGAAAAATTGGGTCATTGTAGACCAAGGGGTCCTACAGGCTTTCAGTTTCTGAATTTTATCATTCAGTAGTTCTCCCATAATTTAGCTAGCTACTTTTCAGACTCTTTCATTGTTGAGCCTTTAGTATTTTTCCAGGTTATTCATTTTCTTGTATTAATTACTCAGGTATAAGAAGATACCATCTTCATGAACCTCATCTACCTCTGAGGTAAGAACCCACAGCATTTTGATTTTCAGTGTGTAGTTTTTCAGTAAATAGACAACAGAGAAGCAATTAATAATGGCAGAGGTAATTGACTGAAAGGCATAAATTGTTATGCATGTATATTCTGTGTGGCTGTGAGTCCAATTCTACAAAGTAAAGAATTAGCAAAGCGCATAAAAGCTTCTCATAGGTTTCTACCACCTGAAGGCCCTACTGACTAGAACAACACAAGAGAGAGTGTACTGCAGAGAGAGTGTACTTCTTGCCAAATATACACAAAGTCATCTAATTATAAAATAATTTCTAGAGGTGAATTGTATTACCACATGAAAATTAAAGACAAAAACAAAGGCAATATAGATATTTGCTTCTGATTATCCAGTTAATAACTTACAAAGTCAATTCTGAGAGAAGTATGGCTCTGGAATACATTGCTTACACTATTTGATTCTTTGTAATATTAAGCTTCTTATATAAAATATATCATTACAGTTTATGGCCCTTCATTATCTAAAAAATTAAAGGTTTACTGATGGTGAGAGTGTAGACTTGGGCACACGTGAGAGAAATCAGTGAGGAGGTTCCTCATAAACCTAGAAAAAGAAGTACCAGTTGTCTTAGTTATACCACTTCTGAGACTATAGCCAGAGGACCCTACATTCTACTACAGGTAAACTTGCACATTCAAGTTTATTGCTGATCTATGAACAATAGCTAGAAATTGAAATCAATCAAGATGGCTATTGACAAATAATTGGATAATGGAAATGTAGCATGTATATGGAATTCTTTTTGGCTGTGGAGAAAAATGCAGTTGTGAAATTTGCAGGGAAGTGGATGGAATTTGAAAAGATTATGCTGAGTACTGCAATCCAGGCCTAAGAAGATAAACACCCATGCTCTCTGATGTGTGGATCTTAACTGTGAATCTTAGTTTTGTGTGTTTAATTTGGAGCATCTGTAAAAGCCAGCAATCAACGGGGAGGCCATTTGAGTGTCTTTAAAGATGGGGATCATAGGACATAAATTATGTGAAAGTAGAGAGAGCAAACACTTTGGGTTCAATCCAACACTGGGTGTGAGGAGAATGAAGAGGTAGAAAGAAAGCTTAACCAAAGTAAAGGGTGTATGGATAACTCATATGAAAAGAATGTGTGCTTTAGAGCCCAGGAGGTATAACTAGTGCTTTATTAGTACATAGCTGTTGTACTTTAGAGCCCAGGAGATGTAACTAGTGCCTTATTAGTACATAGCTGTTGAGCATGTGGACTTGGAGGTCACATCTCAAGATGATTGTTGGTGAAATTTGATTCACTCATCATCTCTTCTGTATAATAGGTAATATGTGAACATATATTACAATAGTTAAATAAAATGTGTTCATAAGATTTTGAACACGGTGTGGATTTTGATTAAACCTCAGACAATACTGTGTTTTTAGGAACTAAGTCACACTAAGCAAAATACTTACCTGCATATGTCTCAGCTCTCTCATCTATGCCAAGATGATGATAGATGCTGCCTTGAGGTGCTTTTGCAAGGCTTACAAGAGGCAATAAATGCAAGTGTTTGATACAGTGTCTGGCAAAAAGCCAGTGTTTCATGAGTAAGCCATCATTATCTGTGGTCATCCTCCTGTGCTTCTATGTCACTCTGGATATATCTGCCCAGATATCTACTTACACCTGCAGGTTTACAACAGTATGGCCGTTGTTTTGACGTTTCCTGCTTTCATACTGGGTATTATGAGGGATACAAAGTTGGGAAAGAATAAATGTTGCAGGAAATATTAAAAAGGTCCTGCATGGTCCCCACACTATGCCGGGCACCGGTGGGCCACATGGCACAAGCAAGGTGTGCTCATCTCAGCAGATTCTCTGGCTCCCGAGTTCCCTTGGCAGGTCATTGTTATGCCAGGCCCAGGCTACAACAGCCCATCCCCAGATCAGCCTCCACAACACCCAGCAGCCCCATAGAACCAAAGACCTAGAAGCTTATAACTAAACAGTCCGATTTATATATATATATATATATATATATATATATATATATATATATATATATATATATATATATATATCAATAAATTCTGAATTCACAAGATGCCACACAATAATTTCAGAGCCAATTAACTGATAAGGTTACAAGCTGCCTACATAGATTAGACAAGTTACTCTAATTATTTTATCCCTATATGATATCATATCTACCTGCGGCTATTTAAAACCATGCTGGTTCTGAATCATCCTGTCTGTGGTCTGTGGGCCTCTATCTTGCTCTTCCTCCTCTCTCTCTCTTCTGTCCCTGTCTCTACAACTCTTAGCTCTGCCTCCCCTTTTCCTGTCCAATCACAGGCCTCCTGCTGCGCTAATATTTAATGTAATTGGACAGGGAAAATCGTGCAATATATCATCCTTTCTGTTTACCTAAAAAAAAAAAAACCTTTTCTTTCAAACTATAAATTGAGCACAACTATTGCCATTTTGTAATTTATAAAGTACAAGATAGACCTAACACCCAGTCCATCATTTTTGTCAATAAAATATAACATTGTCATCTATCCTAATTTAAAAGACTTATAATTCTACACTTGACTTATGTCCTGGCTTTAGATTGTATGCCATCTGAAAACCACCCTCTCAAATCTGTTCTCTCAATGTAAATGACCTGGGTTGGCTATGAGGCTATAAGTAGTCTTTCAACCCCATCAGAAATCCAAGAATGACCATCATTAACTGAAAATATATAGGAAGCCTAACACAGCTTCTAGAGCTGAGACAAGGTGTAGAGTTACCTAACTATACAGCCCCCGTAAGTCAGGAAGTTGCAGCATCCATCTGTCTTCAGCCTTCTCGCCCAGGATCATCAGACAGACCTTAGAGAAACAGTAATAATAAGGACTAACCTATTCTGTATCAGCAGAACGAAGCTGTCCTAACCTGTAAATTGTGCCTTTTCAAGAACAGTACAGGTCTGCAGGAGAGGCTGGCAGTTTTCTGTACAGTGGTGACCTGGCCACAAATGTACAGCATCACGTGGAGGTAAGATGCTCAGCTGCTTTGCTGAATCCATGAATGCAAAGCTGTTAGGAGCAGATTTGTCTCAACAGCAAATTTATAAATAAAATTAAATGTCCCTTTTTGTGGATTTCCAACATTTTTGAAACCAACTATCTATGTAAAGTAATCTGGACTATTCTCCATTAACTACTCTCAGCAATTTCTAATTAAATATCCAAAAACACACGGACAATGAACGAGAGCCATGAATTTGTTATTTGGCCCTTAACTCAAAGGCTAAACACCTCAGAGCAGTTCATAATAACAGTTATAGAAGGACTGGGTCCAAGCCCTGTACTTGTAAATTTTTTGCATCAATAGAAGAAATTTATACCAATGAAAACCTTGATTTTGCATCAAAATAAATTTTGTATCAAAATAAGAAATTATGACTTCAATTTAGTAATAATTAAAAAGATTTCTACCAATTGAGATTATGGCTGTGCAATCAAGTCTAGCTATTTCCTCCCTATTCCGGTTATGGCCATTTCTACATTTCCTAGAAAGACAACCTGTCATAACTACCTCCATCACCAAAGCGATGGGCGACAAACTGGGGCGACAACTCTTCAAAGCTTCTTCAAGCTGAATATGGACGTTGAGACACTTTGAAGGGTGGGAGAAAGGTACGAAAGACAGGGGAGTTGGTTGACCTTAGGAAGGTCACATTGATGATTGAATTAGTCCCTGATGTCTGTGTCTTGACTGGATCCAGCTGAAAGTCCAAGACATCAGGAGTTCAAGCAGGTAAGTTCAGCATGTCTGAAGATATGAATCCCTGAAGCTGTATATTCTATAATATACAAATCTCAAAACAAAATTTTAGCATCATCAAGATATATTTTTTTGTTTGATTCTCTGGAATCCAGTCCTCTGGGGGCCTCCCTTCACCATATCTGATCCATATAAGTCTGGAAGGTGTATAGACACTGATCACCTTTTCTAAACACACAAAGACAAAACCTTTCTCTCAAAATAGCATACTCTTCAGTCGGCAAGCAGGAAAGCTTCTATCCTGCCCTCTCTTCCAGAGGAATAATAAAACCACAAAACTCAAAGTCACACCCATTTTGAAAATTAAAGCAACCCTAAACAAATGAAGTAAACTAAAATGCTGTATGTGCCTATTCTTAGGCCTTGTGTATTTTGCCAAACAGGAATATAACCCAAGATTCCCGTGGAGTCCACCAGACAGAATTTGAGTATCCTGTGAGGTGTAATAGAGCAACGTATCTTTCTTGTTATACCATCTATCTGTTTGGCTCTGCCTGGAGCTGCAGACATATTTTATTAATACCCATTATAATATCTTGTTGATCTCTCTACCTGGAGCCAGAGACAATGTTAATACCTGTACATAGCAGGCAATTACTATCACTGCCTCTCTACTTGAAGTCAGTGACTATTTTTTCCTACCCTAGTTCTGAGCCAAGGGTGAAATTCCTCACGTGATTCAGACAAAATCTGTATATAACTCTCTCCAAAAGGCGAATAATCCCAATTTTATAAATTCACAATTCAATCCATCTCTGCCCTCTCTGCTGACTCAGAGCAGCAGACAACTCCCCACAGCGGGGGACCTCAGAGCCTGCATTTTTTTTCAGTTCCCAACACTTGAGTCTACATGACTCCTCTCAGCGTGCTATCCAGGTATCAAACCAAACCAAACCAAAACAAACAACAACAACAACAGAACCCTATAACTTTCAGGCTAATAGTCTTAACTTTCTAGTGGATTCTTGCCCAACATGTTGGTTCACCGCCTGTTACGAGATATTAAAATTGACCAGGCTTCTCACGCTACTGCCGGCACCTCTCTGCGAACAGACTGGCCTCAGCAGCAACTGCTCACTGCCATTCCCAGCTCCAGTTTGCTTGTCTTTGGAGCCACTTGCTCCTTCTCAGCCGTAAACCCCCTGTGGATGGTGGTCCCACATTTCAGTAACCCAGTAAAATAAAACTCTAGAAGCTTATAATTAAACAGTCCGATTTATATATATCAATAAATTCTGAATTCACAAGAAGCCAGACAACAATTTCAGAGCCAATTAATTGATAATGGTACAAGCTGCCCGTCTAGATTCGACAAGTTACCCCAATTATTTTATCCCTATATGATATTATATCTCCCTGTGGCTATTTAAAACCATGCTGGTTCTGAGTCATCCTGTCTGTCTGTCTCCATCTTGCTTCCTCCCTCTCTCCCTCCTCTGTCACTGTCTCTGCAACTCTTAGGGCTGCCTCCCTTTTCCCTGTCCAGTCACAGGCTTCCTACTGCATTAATATTTTAATTTAATTGGACAGGGAAAATTCTGCCACAGGTAAATAAGCAAACAAATCAGAAAATGAAGGAGGTTGAAATCCACAGTGAAAAAAAAACAAACACATTTGTCAGGGAGATACATATATTGAGAAGAATGACTGAAAGTTCAGAGTTCAGTGCATAGTGTGGTATGCTTTTGAAACCAACTTGACTGACATTAGAAGTCTCTTGGGGGCTTTGCCTGCAGTCTTCCTGGGAATGTTAGGAAATAACATTAAATATAATGTTAGGGACATTCCACTCATTCTACCTTAGATGTATCACAAAATTGACTATAGGTACCAATGTGAGATAGCAGAAGTGAGACAAGGGATATCCATATGTGATCTACATGCTAAATATTACCAGATCTATAGAAAGAATTGACCAAACTTCTCTTTTTATTAAGCATGTGTACTATATGTGAGCAGGCACAATAATAATGTATACACCTTAGTAGAGATTCATATTTTCAAACCATCATAATAAACAATAATTACTTAAAGATTATAATCCTTAGCTATGTTATTCAGAAATGTGAGAAATATAACTTGTAGTATGAATTTAACTTATTATCTACCACTATAAACATAATTGATTATGTATTTATGTTCTTAAGGCTGCATATGAACATGAGAAACCTTTATGGACATGTAGTTAGGGAGGCATATTTCACATTAACATTGTGCATTCTTAAATATGTGCATGCAGAAATCTGTGGAACTGTATAGCTACCTTATCGTTCCTCACATAAACCAGATTTCAAAATAATGAAAATGATTATAAGAGAACAACAAATAAAAAGCATCACTGGGAGGGGAGACCCTTGGTCCTGTGGAGGCTCAATGACCCAGGATAGGGGAAAGCTAGGCCCCTGAGGCAAGAGTGGGTGCGGGGGTGGGAAAGTATCCTCATAGAGGTAGGGGGAGGGAAGAGGGGGTATATGGCTTGTGGAGGGGAAATTGGAAAGTGGGACAACATTTGAAATGTAACTAAATAAAATAACCAATAAAAACCCTCTAAACACACACAAAAATCAAACATTACCCCTCAGGCACATCAGTGTATAGTATAATTTATATTTCTTTTTACTGAGCCTATTCTGGTCTCTCAATATCCTCTGATAGTTTCTGTTATAGCATATGTGCAATGGAGGTATATGAACAAAGCATGTTACCTGGTGCCAGTCTATGAAGCATCACAAGGAAACACTGGCTGAATCAGAATACACTGGCCCTCTGGAACTGTAAAGAAGCCCTTGACTATTTAATGTCATTGTTCGGATCTTACCTATGCTGCCATTTCTAGGAGAAACTATTTTACAGCTGACTTTATAGTACTCTTGCCCTTTCTATGCCCACTTCACAATGGCTCTTAAGTCATTAATGTAGGAACTGTATTGTAGATGTATCCACTGGGCTCAGTTTTCCCAAAACCATTGACTTCTGTCCAGTTCTGATTTTCTGTGATGACCTTTATTTGCTGTAAAGAGAGTATTTTTTTTTGATGAGGCATGATAACTACACTAATCTGTGGGCATAAGGATACAATTTAGCATGTTGTTCAGAATTATATTCAGCAAAATGGCAGTAATAGATTCCTTTCTAAGATCTATGACCTAACTAGCCTCAGATAATTGTCTAGGTTTTTAGTATCAGTTACAATTCTTTTTCTGTTCTGTAAATCTTCATTCCCTTTATAGAGATGTTGGTTATCAGCAATATGTGAGTGTCACTTTTTGTACCTTTTTTGAATAATATGCCATGATATGTTGTGATTTGTAGGTGTCACAGCTGCATAGGAATACTAACTGCTTCTCTCCATTGACAGATTGCAATCTACTTTCTGGTACTATGGAAAATAGACCCCAGGAAGTATGTTTTCAGATTACATACAACTCTAATAATTTCATTCCTGTATGCTAAGTATGTGGTGTTCTTAACAACCGGGGTTTTCTTTCATCTGAGTGATGGGAATTAAGGGCAACAGCAATAGCCAATATTGCTTACGAGTCACTGGAACTATTTTGAGTAGAAACTCAAAAGGAAGTTTCATGTGGTCAGTGCTGGGTTTTAGTTAGTGTGTAATTCTGGTGGGAAGCATTGCCAACCCAAGTGGCATAACTTCATTAAGAAGTGATGTGTGTGTGTGTGTGTGTGTGTACTATGCTTATATATGTTATCCTAGTAACTCTTCTATACTATGAAAAGACACCATAAACAAAGCAAATTTTGAAAGAAAGCCTTTAATTCCAGACTCTCTTACAGTTTCAGAGCGTTACTCTATGGTCTTCATGAAGCACAGCACTGTAACATATAAGTATGCGAGGCACTGGACCAGTAACAAAGAGCTTACATTTTTATCTACAAGATTGCGGCAGAGAGAACAAAACTGGGCTTGGCTTGGGCATTTTAAACATTAAGGCCAATTCCTAGTGATACATTTCCTCCAACAATGACACACCTAATTCTTTTCAAACAGTTCACCAACTGGAAATCAAATATATGTGTCAGTGGTGGCCATTCTCATTCAAACTACCACATAGGTATTATATATAATTTTAAATAAATACAAGCTAAGACTATGCTTTTTATACTACTGTTATCAGTATTTTTAATTAATTATTTTATTTGTTTACATTACAAATGTTGTCCCCTTCTAGGTTTCTCCTCCATGAATTCCCCATTGCATCCCACTCACCTTTGTCTCTAAGAAGGTACTCCACCACCCACCTACCCACTCCTACCTTGCCCCTCTAGAATCCCCCAATGCTGGGGCATCAAGCCTCCATGGGACGAAAGGCCTCCCCTTCCATTGATGCTAGATAAGTCCATCCTCTGCTATGTAGCTGGAGCCATGGACCCATTCATGTATAATCTTTGGTAGTTTAGTCCTTGGGAACTCGAGGGGGTCCAGTTAGATGATATTGTACTTTCAGTGGGGTTGCAATCCCCTTCAGCTCCTTCAGTCCTTCCCCTAACTCTTCCTTTGGGGTCCCCAGACTCATTCCAATGGTTGACTGAGAGTATCTGCACCTGCATTAGTTAGGTCCTGACAGAGCCTCTTAGAGTACAGCCATACCAGGCTCCTGCTGCAAGCACAACTTGCCATCAACAATGGTGTTGGGTTTGGTATCTGAGGATGCGGTGGATCCCAAGGTGAGGAGGTCTCTGAATGACCTTTCCTTCAGTCTCTGCTCCTTTTTTTTTTTTTTTTTTTTTTGTCCCTGTGCTTCCTTTAAACAGGAACAATTTTGGGTTAAAATTTTTGAGATGGGTGGGTAGCCCCATATCTCAATTGGGGCCGTGTCTATCTACTGGAGGTGGTCTCTTCAAGTTCTATCTCCCCACTGTTTGGAATTTTGGTTAATTTCTCCCCATTGGGTCCTGGGACCTCTTGAATCCCTGACATCAGGGACTTTCTAGTGGTTCTCCTCTTCCCCTGCACCCAACTGTTACATATATCTATTAACTTTCCTGGCCGTCTGAACTTCTCTCACTATTCCTTAATACTTATCCAATAACCTTTATGCTATTTGTACTTTCTTTTATATTGACCTTTATCCACTGTCAACAGGAAAACAACATATAATACAGCTATATAATAATCTTTATTATATAGCTACATCATAATATGTGAAGCTAGAAACTGCAGTTCAGAGAGAATATGTGACATTTGTCTCTCTGGTTCTGGGTTACAACCACCAAAAAGGTATCTTCTAGATCCATCCATTTATCTGCAAATCTCATTTTTCTTTCCAGCTGAATACTATACCTGTTTTGCATATGACCACATTCTTATTGTCAATTCATTCATTGAAGGGCATTTAGGTTCCCTTGCTATTGACCCTAGGGAAGTAAAGGGTTGGAAACAATATGGATAGGATATAGAGGCCATTGGTTATATGCAAATGAACAATATGTCTGGGTCTTATGGAGGTTTTACTTTCAATATTTTGAGGACTCTGCACACTGATCTGCACAATGTCTGTATAGTCTGAGCGCATGTGTTTCTTAACTTTCTGCTTTTGTCTTTATTAATACTACTTTTTTTGTCTTGTCTGGTTTGGTTTCCTGGATCATTTTATACTGTGAGTGTAAAGCCAGATAAAATCAAGGACAATATTTCAATGCTCATAAGTAGATGGAGAAGAAACATTTAGTAAAATTTACTCATTTCTTTATAATAAGATTGTTGAATCAGTTAGGTACAGAATGAATGCACCACATACACTATAATACATGTAGACAACAAACCTAAAGCTGGTATAATTCCAAGTGAGGAAAAATTGAAAATGTTTTCTTTCAAAGCAGTAGCAAGAAAAAGATCTATTAACATCGCTTTTACTCAATATATAGCCAGGAAATTCAATAGAGAAATTAATCCAGATGAAGAAATAATAGGTACAGAGATATGTAAAGAGTAAATAAAGGATTTCAAATCATCTCTATTTGCTGAGTAGATTTTTATATATAGAAAATAATAGGTTCCTCCAAAAGAATAGTAGAACTGACAGGTAAGGTAAAATAGCACGAAAATAAATCAATGCACAAAGTTCAGCAGCTTTTTATGTACCAACAACAAGTTCATTCAGAAAGAAAACAGAAAGACAGTAGAATTCATGTTAGCCACCATGAACGAAAAAATAAAAAACAAAAAACAAAAAACAGTACCAATACACCCAATGACTGAAAGAATTAGAGAGATGCCAGAAGGGGTGACTCCATAGTTCTATATGTTTGGGAAATTAGCTTTGAAAAAGTGGCCATTCTGCTCAAAGTATCTCACATATTCACTGCAAATGGCATTGTCATACCAATGACATTCTTCAGAGAGGTAGAAAATAGTTTCTAAAACCTCCATGGAATGATTAAAGATCCCAATAGCCAACAAAAATTCTGATAATAAAAGAACAAATCCAAGAAGCATACAATTGTTTGGGTTTGTGGAATTCATGGTCAATTAGAGCATGTTCTCCTAAAAGAAATAAGTAGACATTCAAGTAAATGTGTATGTTGAAATTCTGAACAGTTCTTCACACTGAAATATGGCAACATTTAAAAATAACCATTTAAAAAGAAGTTCCTGAAGATCACAAGCAAAGCCTGTTACAATTGGATGCCTCATCACCAGAGCAGAAGGAATGGGGTCCTCTCCTTTTCCAGGAAAGTGTGCACTCAGGGTCCAATCTATCCCTCACACCCAGGCATCATGCCTAAGCTCTCCTCTTCCGTGGGCATTACACTCCCAACTGGGCTGTCCTGAAGGAGACTTGACAGTAAGGACTAAGGACTGGATGTTAATTCAGTGCTTTGTGCGAACTCAGTAGCTGAAAACCAGCAAAAACAAAAGCAATTCTACATAGACGTTCTTTAAAAGGCAGCTATTCAGTTATATGTTTGAAGCCTATCTTTTATTTGCTTATATCTTTTGGGGAAAAAAAGTGTTCTTGATTGATGACTAATACCAAACACCTTAACAGTACTTGTTCACTGGGCTTCAATGCTTGTGGTGCACATGGATATGAAAGGACCATTCTTGGGATTCTTTTCTCTCCAGCCTTTTGGTTGTCAGGTCTGTGTGCAATTGCTGCTTACTATCTGCATCTCACCTGGATGCATCTCACCAGGGCCGCTTTTGAGTGTTTGACTATCTATGATCTGTTTAATCTTCAGGCTGTTGAATGTTTGAGCATAGGCCATGGTGCTCCTTGTATAAAGGAAAATAATTCTTCTATCTTCATAGTACTGGACAGTTCTTTGGGGGTAAGCAAAGCAGACTCTAAAATAGCACTCATATAGAACGCAAGATGTATTTTGCCTGAGAAGCTTTTAGGACAGAAAGTGGGAATGAAGGAAATTTCAGGGAGAGTTTTTGACTCAAATTAGAAGTATCTTATAAAACAAACAAATCCCCTATGTATCTCTCAGTTCAGATGATGTTGCTGATATCACAGCTATTATATCATTTATTATGTTTAAGAATCCTCAGGAAAAAAATCTTAATTTTCTATTCCAAAGGCCTGGTATCATATGTCTTTGAAAACTGTAGAAAACTTTAGGTTTTTTTTTTTCATATTCCATAGAAAAATTCATTATATCCATAGATTATTTTAACCTCTCCTTTTTTCTCAATCATGCCTTTTCAAACTTGACACACTGTATATATTATGATAAGTGATTCTTTGTTAAAGGATGCTGTTCTGCACACTGCAAACTTTAGCAGCCTTTCTGGCCTCTACCTACTAAGTGCTAGTAGTGCTATTTCTCTACTTGTTTCTTTGTTTCCTAGATGTTGCCAGTTAGCTGAGAAGAAAGATTGTGTCTAGAAGAAATCCACAGGTTTAAGTTACTATGCTGTACCTTTAAACCTTATAAACTATAACTCATATAGAGTCTAATGCTATTATTAACACTGAAGTACACACACACACACACACACACATATATATGTGTGTGTATATATATATATATATATATATATATATATAGTAACTGTTATATGACTCTGATCTAATTATCAGATGTGCTAATAAAACAACTTATACAAATGAGAATAGTACTGATAGTAATATATGTTTTTCATCTTATTCTGTGTTAGCTAAAGCAGCTGAGAGTTGGATGTTTTTCAGCATGGCTTCTTCATCTGAAGGTATAGGCTTTAGTAGTTGATATTATTGAGACTACAAGCTTCTCAGAGCAGCATAAAGTAGAAATGATTATCCATGGAATGGCTGTTAAAGCTCCTAGAATAGCACTTGAGCCTGTTATGCTAAGGCAAGTCATGTGGTGTTTAAGATGTAAATCAATAGAGTGGTAAAGTTCACTTCCTTAGGAAGGCATTGGAAGTGAAAGTAGTGAGTCATTGGGAGCGCTAATGTCTTCCACAGTGAGTGAACTTCTGCCTTTGGGTTGCAGGATGAGACTTTATTCTTCTGAGCAGTACATTCTATTTCTACTTTGGATATGGATATCCTCAATACTCTCTATCATTCTGTAAAGAGGGAGCTTTTTCAGGAGAAATGAAGTTAAGCATTGCAGGAACTACACTAGAGACCAGGAAACCTCTTATTTAGACAGTGTAATCCTTGAACACGGACTCTGAGGCATACTGCTTTTATGTGCACGTTACCCTCTGTTTCATAGGGATTAATCAAGAAATAAGCAGAGCTCCTTGGATAGCAAATCTGAGCTGGAAACCATGAGTGCTAAGTAGCATCCTTTCAGTCTGCGGCATCCCCCATGTCTTTGGGGGTAGTTCTATAAAACTTTGCTGGATCTTCTAAGATTGGTTCAGTGGACACATGAGAAACCCTGTCCTATAAAATGTGAGAGAAAATAACTGAATCTTCTGGACTTTATGGTCTCAGCCTTGCCATCGTAGTATGATGACTATCACAGATGATGTAAGAACAAATATGTATGTTTGTATTCTTATAAACCTTTATAACAATTATCTGGAGGAGCTGAAGAGTTGTAGCCTATGTCTCCCTGAGTTGAACTGAACATTTAGTCTGCGATTATGTCAGAGCAATGAAAGATACTTGGCCCAAATCTCATGCACGCTCCCTTTCAAAGACCCACAGAACCACAGGAAGATAAGAGATAGTGAATGAGGAAGAAATGTGGTAGTCACTCAGTGACCATTGGTGCTTGAATGAAGCACTCAGTGTCTTTGAAACAGAGGTAGCTCTTGGAGGGGTGGAAAGCAGATCCAGGCACAGCAACACTAGCTCAAATGTAAGAAATCTTTTTTCTTTCTAGTGTAAATAGTAGACAAATCATTCTCCCACTGAAAGTAGTATATTCTGAGATAGAAGATACCTTATTATTTTACCATGCCTCTGAGGCCTTTACAATGTGTTCATGTGCTCATGCACACCCCCCCACAGCATATTTACACACATACACACCACACCCCACACACATACACACACCATAGCACATGCATACACAACACATTTATACACACACACACTACATTGCCCACATACACATACACATAACACACACACACACATAGTGATAGAATTTGTCTATTTTATGTGAACTTATCAAAGGTTTTCACTGTTGACCTCTGTTACCAGCCATATCACACAGTTAAATTAATCTATGCGTATTTCTACAGCTGCTTCCTTTTAGCTAGCAAAATATAAGGTATAATGGAGTCTCTGCATGTGACCAGTTAAGAGAGAGTGAGAAGAGGCATTGTTTCCATGAATGTTTGATTTTAGGTTAAACTTTCACTGTTAATGAGGAGAGGGTTGCAATACACTGTGGTGTGCTCCCAGTTCTGTGGCTGGGAAAGGGTAGGAGTTTGCTGAAGGATACCTAACTTTGGAGAGTTTGGCCTTGGTGTTTCCTGTAGAAGCCTCCCAGGGCAGCAGTTGGTAGCTTCCTTTATCTTTTTCCTAACTAAGTTCTTCCTGTTAATATGCCACCATCTCTAGGACTAAGTATCACTTCTGTCCTCAGAGACTAAAGTTTCCTTCCCTTTAAACTGAATGTCTTTGGCTGAGTCCTGATAGTTTGCTACTGATTTTGGCTGAGAAGTGTGGACCCAGCTGGTCATTAATGCACTTTTGGAGAACTATCATTTCCAAGGAGGGGACTGTTTACCCAAGATCACTGTTTCCTATTTATTTATTTACTTAATTTTATTTTTTAAATACATTTTTATTATTTAATTTATTTACACTTTGAATGTTTTCCCCCTTCCTGGTCCCCCTTCCACAAGCCCCGCACCCCATTTCCCTCCTATTAGCCAACAGGAGAGTGCTCATCCACCCACTCCCTCCTCATCCCTCTATCATTTGCCTTCTGTGAAGCATCAAGGCCCCACAAGACCAAGCGCCTTCCTGCTCAGTGAGGCCTCTGAGTACATAAGTAGTGGGGGTCACAGACCAGCTTGTGTATGCTGTTTGGTTAGTGACTTCACCCCTGGGAGCTCTGAGGGGTCTGGTTAATTGATACTGTTGTTCTTCATATAGGGTTGCAATCCCCTTCAGCACTTCTGTTTGCTATTTATATTGTGGAGAAAATGGACTTGCACGATGAAGGATGAGTTTGTGAAATGTTTACTCCTACTTTCTTTCAAATAAATATACTTTTAAAATTACTGAATCATACATTCATTTTAAGAAAATGATCATATGTACTCATTTGTTTGTATATGGTGTATGTGTGTATGTGTGTGTTTATTTGTTTCTAACCATGCATGTGCCACAAGGTTTGTGCAAGCCTTGTGAATATTGGATAACTTTTAGGAGTCAGTTCTCATTTTTCACCATGTAGGTTCCAGAAACACAGGGATAGAACTTAGGTCATTGGGGTTGACCACGGGCCCCCTTACTGGACCAGCCATCTTGGCAATCTGAGAGGCTCACATTTTAGACACAGAAAGGCTTTTATAACTTTTACATCTATCATTAAGAATTTAACTAATCATAATAATGACTTCAAATTTTAAATTGTAGCCAAAATAAAATAGTTGTTTGCTCCTGGTAGTCTCACAGCTTTAGAAGGGTCTCACATAGAACCAGAGAATCCATTAAACTACTGGCAGGATTTTAATCATCATAAATATGATTAATTTTCCTAAAAAACAATAACATTTATGGGCTCATATTGTGAGTACAGTTGGTACTCACCAACAGATATCAATAATATAGTGGCATAGTATTAAATGTCACTGTGCTGCATTTATTAAGCACAAGGCTTTTTCCCTATAGATATGTGAAAAAATAAGATTTTGAAGTATGATTTTATTGCCTTTTAGAAAGAGAAATATGCATTCTAAATATTTTGTACTAAGCAATAGAAGAATTTCTATAAACAACTTAGAGACTAATAGAGTTGAGTTATCTGTCTTTCTCCCCCATCTTAATTTTGAATTGTAATGATACCCTCTTAGCTTGTGAATATGCCATTAGATAGGGCAAGATGGACTGCACAGGTCAACTAAGACCTTAAGTGCCCCAATTTTCCTTGATCATCAGGTAGAGCTAAGTTAGTTAGCTAGTTAGCTTAGTTAATCATGTGATTAAGTTAATCACATGGGTCCTTAAAACACTAAATATTGACAATTCCCAATTGTGAGAGCAGGAACTGCTGTAAATGAATGCTAATGCAGCTGTTACACTGATAGCTTTGTAAATGACAGCATGGAGACAAATACCAAGAAAATTGGGATGTCCTGTGAAGCAAGAAAAGGCAACAATCACTCGAAAAGAATGTAGTCTGTATCGCCACAGGGATTTTAACCCCTGGGCACCTATATTGGTCTTTGGTCCTGGTCATATGCAATGTATTTTACATCTCAACATTCTGATCATTGGCTACAGAAACAGAACCAATAATGCATCTGCCTTGCTTATTTTCTTTCTTGTCCCATCATCCATTTGACCTTGGCATATATTACTTTAGTTGCTTTCTAGTATTTCATCTTTGATTTCCTTCCTTGAATTTTATGGTTGTAGTTTTTAACAGTCCTGTGTTTCAAACATTAACAAAAATATTAATTATGCCAAACAATGTAAATTCTATCTTATGATTGGTTTACTCCCAAAACTCACTTAAATTCCATACACATTCCTTAAATGTTAAAATTATTTGATCCATCATCAAACATTCATTTATTTCATGTGGAGCTTATTTAATTTCTATCCATTTCTATTTGTGTTCTGCTCATTCAGCTTTCCTTGCTTCAGTAGCCAGGTGAACCAGTAATGGGAAAAAAAAATCCCTTGTTAATAAATATTACATGGTTATTTCTACTCTAGCTATTTCTGAGCAAGCAGATCTCAGCTACATTATGAAGTAAAAATTTGGAACTTAAAACAAAATCATTGTAGTCTTCTATAAGCAACCTCTTTAAATTACCTTGTTTTTTATACCAAAAGTGACATTTCACAAAATTAACAATTAGTAGTCTACAGAAAATAAATAATGATTTATTTTTTCTTTGTGAAAATGGAAAATTTTATATGTAAAAATATAAAATATAAAAATATAAAAGTTGACCCCCAAAATATAAAAGATGACCCCACAAATGATCTATGCACTTAATTGCTTCCTGGGTTAAAGTTTCATCTCTAGAGTCAGGTAAGTTCTTTTCCACTCCTTTTTATTTAGGATAAAAACATATCTTAATTTGGCTGGAGAGATGCCTCAGCAGTTAAGGCTTCATTCTGCTCTTACAGAAGACCAAATTTCAATTCCTTTGGCACCCTTGTTGGGTTGCTTATAACTACCTACATTGTTACTTCCATATAACATTATATGGACTCTAAGAGAACACGAGTGCATATACATATATACATATATGCATAAGTATTATACATGCCTATATACTATACACATATATACAATTAAGAATTTAGTGTTCATATTCACAGGGGTGTTTTTAAGTAAAATAAAGCTTAAAATCCCATACTGCCTGTCACGCACACTTTACATGACGGCAGTATTTGAGGCATAAATTTCAAGGAAAGTCAGTCTCCTGTCTCTGCATTGTCGTCTGGCACCCCAAACTCAGAGGTAGCCCAGATATGTCTTCGTACTTGTGTGTTAGGAACTCACCAAGATATCATTTCTTTACAGCTAGCAAGAGAAAATTCGGACATTGTTCTCTGACCTTCACCAATGTTCTGATGTTTTAGTCAAACCCTGGCTTGGAATGTTAAGCCATGTCAAACTAATTGTCTCTAGCACTGTGGGTAGAGCATTAAAGCTTACAGAATGAGAGAACTATCTCAGGGCAGGATTAAATGAAATCTTCATTCTTAGTCAACATAAGGCAGGCCATATTAGATTTGTAGCTGAATCTCTCTTAGGAACTAGCTTAACAAGTGTTTCCTGGGGCTAACCTCCGCTAGCCCAGAAAAACAGCATAGTTGAGGAACTTACTTAGGCCCACCCAGTCTGTAACCAAAACAACAAACTGAAGAGGAACTACCTGTATCTGGTTTCTAAGCCAAGGTCACCTTAGTCAGAGCTAGCTTTCTTTCATATTGTAATCTCTGTTTAGTTCTTGTTAAATTAACATGTACTTACTTTGTTGTTGACTCATTGTGTTCTTAACGAAGGGCGATGTACCTACACCTTGTCTTGATGTATCTTGACCATTGTACCACCTGACTCTTTCAAACCCTTCTGTATCAACTATATAAACCTGACTCCATATTTGAGAAATACACTCAGACCTTACACCACTCGTGTCTAGTCTGTTTGTCAAAGCCGAATCCCGTGTACACCTGGCCAGAACCCATTGTCCCGTGGAACAAGGGACCCCGTAAGAAACCCCAGTCCTAGGCAGTTGTCGCCCAACGTGGGACTTTGGTCAGTAATCTATCTCTTATTCTTTTTTCTTCTCTCAATTAATATTAGGCCAAGATAGGCTCTCACTAGGGTGCTACAGACCCACTGATAAGTAGATCAGTCAGTTATAGGTGAATAATCTTAAATATTATGAGACAATCAAAATCAAAAGGGAAACGGTTGTTTCTGTCAGTTTTCAAACACATGTCATTGAGCTGAAGCCTAAAGGTCTCAAATAAATCCTTACAAAAATTTTATGATTTCATACTAAAAATCAGTCCTTGGTTTCCAGAAGAGAGAAGCCTAACATTAGAAGATTAGATGCAAGTAGGTAAAAATATGAAGAGGTTTCATAAAAATAATACATCTAGAGAAATTCTAGTAATGCTTTTACTTTGTGACAATAGATGAGAGATCTGCTGACCGAGAAATCAGATCTAGAATTCTTAATAGAAGAAGTGCCTTCAGAATCCTCAGGTGAGATAGAGACAAGGTGTGCTACTACAGATAAGAAAACTTTTAATACTAACAAATTAAGACCGAAGTGTAAAATCAATGATGAGAACAGTAGTCATGATAATAATGAGTGATTCAGATGAAAGAGTGGTAAAGTATGAATCTAAAAGAGATCAATTTCATAAGCTTGGTAAGAACAAACCATTGCTTACCACACCAGTTAAATTCGAAACAAGACAGAAGGTAAGAAAGCTGCCTCTGCCAGTCGGCTTCGATGGTACACTGACAGAAACTAGAAGACAGAGAGATTTTACTCTTACATGTCCAATTGTGTTTTATGATAAAGATGAACCTCAATAGAAACCTCTACCTTTGAAACTATTAAAAAAATTACAGTCCACAGTTAAAACCTTAGGTCTGGCAACGCCATACACTTTATAGATAGTAGATGTGGTGAACAGCCATTGGCTTACTCCTTATGATTGGTTCCAAACAGCTAAAGCTACATTCACTCATGGGGACTACGTCCTATAAAAAACTGATTATGAAGATAAGACACAAAAAATGGTGCAAGATAGCCTGCTGAAACGTGGCTCTAAGCCCACGATTTCTATGTTCCTTGGACAGGGGAACTATGCTCAGCCATCAGCTCAGTTAAAAATTCCAAAGATAGTACTAGAACAGGTTACTCATATAGCCATTTCAAGCTGGTGAAACTTACCTCTGCCTGAGACTAAGTCCACCGTCCTTTCAGAAATCAGACAAAAACAAGATGAGACATACGAGAGTTTTGTGGCTAGATTAGAAGAAACAGTGTCTAAAATACTTTCTCCTTCGGAAGGGACAGACATTTTAATAAAACAATTAGCTTGAGAAAACACAAATACCTTGTGCCAAGACCTAATCAGACCAATCCATAAGACAGGTTCCCTACAAGACTATATCAGGGCCTATATTGATGCCTCACCGGCTATGATACAAAGAATTGCCTATGCCACAACAATGAAGAGACAGAAGTTTAGCGCCTATGTTAAGAACACCTATAGAGATAGAAAACACTCCCAAGAAAATATAGTCACATGTTTTGGCTGCGGGGAGCCAAGACACCTGAAGAAAGATTACAAAAATCTCTCAAGAATTAGAAAGAACATTCTTCTGGATATTTGTCCACGTTGTGATAAAAGAAGACACTAGAGAGATACATGTAGATCAACGGTCCATAAAAATGATACTCCACTCATAAAGAGAACGGCTGAAAACAGTGAGACAAAAAACTAGATTTGGGACAACCTCTCAGCCCCAAGGAAAGAGAGGCTCAAAACCAAGAGGTCGATAAAAAATCCATTCCTCTGAATCCGAAGGCTCCAGAATTTACTATTCATCATTTACCTAGAGCCACTCCGAGAAGTACAGGCTTAGACCTAGCCGCTTTAACAGATGTTATACTTTCTAATTGAGATAGAATACATCTCATCCCCACTTCAATATTGAGTGTTTTCCACTCAGAAGAACACGGAAGCTCAAAGAGGTGTAACTATACAATCTGTATGATAAAGATACTATCAAATCCTGGAATGCTTTCCAGAGTCATGCTCTTTTTACAAATGTTTAAATTAAAATATAATTTCATCATTTGCCTTTCCACTTCTTCCACCTCAACTCTTGCATATCTCATTCCTCTTAAAATCATGGGCTTTTTCATAAATTGTTATTGTCACACACACACACACACACAGCATTATGAATTTGTTTACTGTTGCCTGTATGCATATGAATTGGGTGCTAACTATTTGGCATTGTGTAGATAATGAAATACTCATCTATAGGAAGATCTCTCAGCATTTCTTAGTTGCCTGTATTTTTTTGTTTAGGGTTTGCACTCATGAAATATCCCTCTTTAATGCTAGCATGACCATGGTTGGTGTCCTTGTTCATGACTTTCTTAGGCAGCCATATAGCTGTTCTATCAGAGATGAGACTTCCCTGTCACTATCTTGCTAACTATGGTTGCCAATATCAGCTCTCATGAAACATGTTCTAGAATTCAAATAAAAGATTGCATTAATTTAATTTTGTAGTTGAAGTATTACCTAGTAAGCAAGAAGTGTTAATTTTGTGTAATCTTTGGAGTCTTTGACTCTTATAGTGTCACAGAGTAAAACTTCTTTCCTTAATCTTTTATCATATTACCAAAAAACTACAAAACTACATCTGAGAGATGCTCAATGATAAGGAACTCAACACTGAAAATCATAAAAACTGGTACTTACTAGTAGTATTATTAGTAAATAATGTGCCTAAATCTTTGCTCAGTGTTTTAAATTCATTACAGTTATCAATTTTTGCTTTGGTATTTAAGGTGTATTGTTTTCAGGATTCCCACAGATAAGAAATTATTCAGATGCTTATTCTTTTATACAAAAAGGCTTATATAAAAGAGACACTCTGTTTTACATAGTGTTTATGCAATCCTTTCATATAGTCCTGATTGTCTGTAGGTTACTTATAATACCTATTATAAACATTATATAAATAACTGACATCGTATTAGAGAAATAATAGTAAGTGTACATGTTTAGTACACACACAAAACAAGGAAATTCTCTCTCTTTTCATAGGTGCATAAGTTGGAGATTTATTATTTGCCCCAGATAGCATAAATTATATAGGCATTTTTCTTGATACGAGAGCTCACATAATTTTTTTAATTTTTCATAAAATATATTTTGTTGATAAACTTTCCTCTCCCCAAAGTCATTCAAAACTGAAAAACAAACTAAAATGAACCCAAAAATCAATTAGAAAAAATATCAAAACAAAACAAAATAAGAAGCAAACACACCAAAAAGCAGTCCGTTTTGAGTTGGTCAACTACGCATGGACATGGGATCTGCTCTGGAGTGTGCTTTGTGACATTCCATTGGAGCATGGGATCTGCTCTGGAGTGTGCTTTATGACATTCCATTGGAGCATGGGATCTGCTCTGGAGTGTGCTTTATGACATTCCATTGGATCATGGGATCTGCTCTGGAGTGTGCTTTATAACATTCCATTGGAGCATGGGATCTGCTCTGGAGTGTGCTTTGTGACATTCCATTGGAGCATGGGATCTGCTCTGGAGTGTGCTTTATGACACTCCATTGCAGCATGGGATCTGCTCTGGAGTGTGCTTTGTGACACTCCATTGGAGCATGGGATCTGCTCTGGAGTGTGCTTTGTGACATTCCATTGGAGCATGGGATCTGCTC
>NW_022196909.1:2091977-2093834 GCF_008632895.1 Mastomys coucha | reverse complement strand
CTGGAGTGTGCTTTATGACATTCCATTGGAGCAAGTTGCTTTTCCCTTTCCCAGCAGGTATCAACTACCAACAGCTTCTTGGGTAACAATTGACGACATTCCCACACCATATTCTCAGTTCTGATATTTTGTAAGCTTTGGAAGTATAAAGGTCTTATAGATATAGTCACTGTCTCTAGATGAGAGTTCATATGTGTATCAGTCCTCTTGTGTCTAGGAGTCTTTGGAGTCTTTGACTCTTACAATCTTTCTGCCCCTTCTGAATAAAGCCTGGCTTCCTATGGGGGAGAGGTTTGATAAAGACATCCCATTTAGGGTTGAATGTTCCAAAGACCTCTCATTATCTGCATATTGTTCAGTTGTAGATCTCATTTACTGCAAGAAGAAATTTCTTTCTTGAGGTTGAAATAACTACTCACTGTGAGCATAGCAGTATGTTATTAGGAGTTATTTTATTGCTATATTTTTTAGCACAATAGTTCTCACCCTTCCTAATACTGCTATCATTTAATATAGCTTCTTGTGTTGTGATGACCCCCCACCTATAAAACTATTTCATTGCTACTTCATAACTGTAATTTTGCTAGTGTTATGAATTGTAATGTAAATATGTGATATGCAGCTCCCTATGGGGTCATGACCCACAGGCTAAGAACCACTGTTAGCAAACTCATAGTTGTAGGCTTTCACTTACACCCATGACCTACCTAGTCTTAGGTTATTGCCCACCTTAACAATGTCAGATACAAGTTCAATCACATGAAATGGGTCTTAAATCCAATAAAAGTAGTAACTTCTTTTGTATTTGTACCAATATACATTGCATTTTTAACGACTACATGAGGTGGGCTCAGGGGGTAGCAATTGCTCTACTTTCCCAAGTTTTAAACCCACCTGGTCCAGCAAGAAAGACGCAACCTGAGCTCTTCCTTTTAGCAGTTTATTCAGGAACTTTGTAACAGTCTTCCCCCTCCTGCTTCTCCCTCCTGCTCCTCCTGCCTGCTTCTCCTGCCTTCTCCTCCCTTCTTCTCCTCAGATTTGGCAATTAGCAAGATGCCATCCATATAAAGAATGTATCTCACACCTGGACATTGCTGTCTTAATGGGGCAAGAACCTTACCCACAAATAGTTGACACATGGTGGGACTATTGGCCATTCCCTCAGGTAAAACTATCCACTCATACCTTTGATCTGGCTCCTCGTGATTACAAGAAGGAACCATAAAGGCAAATCTTTCACTATCTTGTTGTCATAATGGAATGGAGAAAAAACAATCCTTAATATCAATTACAATTATGGGCCAGGAGGCTGGTAAGGATGACAACAGCGGTAGCCCTCGTTGGACAGGGCCCATAATTTGTATTTGTTGGTTAATGGCTCTCAAATCATGCAATAAGCATCATTTTCCTGACTTCTTTTTAATAACAAATATGGGAGTATTCCAAGGGGAGACTGAAGGTTTAATATGCTTCAGGGACAACTGCTCAGCCACCAGGGTTTTTGCAGCAATCAACTTTTCAGAGAGTGGCCACTGAGGAACCCACACTGGCTCCCCTGTCTTCCAAGTAATAGGAATACCTCTGTCAGTGGCCCCTAGGAAAAACCCAACCCCTGTCTAGGCTGTCGTTGCCTTGTTGGAATAGGACTCTTACGCCCTTGGAGGTACTTCCCTAACCCACGGCCAGGAAAGTACCCCATATCTTGTATCATTCTTTGGGAGGTGTCAGAATATTCATTACTCAACTTAAACCCCATATATTTTAACATATCTCTTCCCTATAAGGAAACTGGCAATTCTAACACATAGGGTTGCATAACTCCGGAATGTCCCTCTTTATCTTGCCACTTCAGCTGTC
>NW_022196909.1:2069590-2091867 GCF_008632895.1 Mastomys coucha | reverse complement strand
GAGGAAGCCTGTACCAGCCAACCAGTTGTCCAATCCTTTTTTGCAATAATGCTTCTATCTGCTCCCGTGTCTAGGAGGCCTAGGATAGCTTTTCCTTCTACCTTTAATTCAAGAACTGGCCTTTGATCTAAATCCAAAGAGAAGAATGCCAAATCTGTTTCTGTTGAGCCAAACCCTCTCTCCCCTCTCTCTTGTGGCTTGTCCCCAAACTTGGCATGCAGACTAGGAAGGATGACTAGCTGGGCAATTCTATCTCCCGGAGAAATGGCTGCAATCCCTCTAGGGGATGCCACCATAATCTTAATCACTCCTGTATAATCTGGATCAATCACACCCGGATGGACTATCAATCCTTTCAGGGCGGAGGATGACCTGCCAAGGAGCAAACCTACTGTCCCTGGCTCTAGGGGTCCTTTAAAGTCTGTCTCAATTAACTGGACCCCGATCTGGGGATTCAGTACGAGTCTGGTGGTGGAGCAGAGGTCCAATCCTGCAGAGCCAGCAGTAGCTCTCCATGGTCCCTCGGATGATGGAGGGTCGGCCATCTCTTCTGTGCTTGCTCTATATCCTGATTCTCTATTGCCCCATATATTTGCGGGCCCTGGGGACGTGGACCCCTCTGCCCATTTTTTGAACGAGCTCCACTATAGCCTTGAGTTAAAGGTTGTCCATTAATATCCTTTACTGACTTACACTCATTTGCCCAGTGGTTCCCCTTTTTTCATCTAGGGCAAAGTTCAGGCTGTTTTAGGCATTGGCAAGTTTCTGCGTTCACTGTACTTCCTCTTTCTAGGCATTGCCTTTTTAGATGTCCTAACTTGCCACATTGAAAGCAAGCTCCTGAATTTCCTTTTTTATTCTAAGCTGCACAATGACCACTGCTAGGCCTGCATTGGTCAATGGGCCCCCCAACTCTCTACAAACTTTCATCCAGGCTTCCAACCCTCTGTTTTTGTAGGGAGTGATAGAAGCCCTGCACTCTTTAGTACACTACTCATAAACCAGCTGCTTGATTAATGGCATAGCAGCATCAAAATCACCAAAGATTCTGCCTGCAGCCTCTACCAATCCAGCTACAAAGTCTGAAAAGGGCTCCATGGGTTCCTGTAAGAGCTTAGTAATGTTACCACTCACCTCCCCTTTATTTGGTAAAGATCTCCAAGCTTTTATGGCAATCTGGTTAACTTTCTCAAACACCTGCATTGGATATCCTGTCTGTTGATTGGCAAACCTGCCCTGCCCTAATAACATATCTCTGTCCCAGGCAGGATTGCCGGCTGCGTGATTTGCAGCAGCTTGCTCACTAGCATACTCAATCAAAAATGCCTTCCAATCCAAATACTGCCCTGGGCTCAGACAAGCACGAGCCAAACCACTCCAGTCACTTGGCGTCATGCAATGTCTACTAAGAGCCTCCACCTGAGCTAAAGTAAAAGAGGCAGTAATGCCATAAGTACGAACAGATTCAGCCAAGGATTTAATTACTTTAAAATTGAGTGGTTCCTCATATCTGTTTCCTTGAGCATCTTGAAAAACTGGGCAGGCGAGCTGGAACTCTGACCTCACCGCTAGCCAAACCTCTGGGCAAAAGGAGCGACCTAATCCTCCACTGTTAACTGAATTATATGGAGGGGGCACTGATGGCACATGGCCTGGAGGGCCTGTATCAGTCTCCGGCCCCCTTTTCTTCCACTTCTCCCTAAGGGAGCTTTTTTCTATCCTCTCAATTCGATCTTGTAATTTCTCATCTGTATCAGACCAATCTGTGTCTGAGTTCCCCTTTCCTGATTTCACTGACCGCTCCTCTTTCAGCTGTTCCAGAGCTGTCTGCCCTTCCTCAACTGCCTTACAACATTTCTCATCTTCTAGGCAGCTCCTGACAAGTTTCCACACGGGCCTTACCCCTGCTTTTAAAATACCCTGGTCCCAGGAGAGATCTACATCCTTCCCTAGCTTATCCCAGCATGAAAGGGTAAGGTTCCCAGACACCATGAACCAAAGGGCAGCAATGTCACATTCACTAAGGAATCTCTCCAGTGTACTTTTCTTGATTTCTAAATTTTTTGACAGTAACAGTTCTTGGAGAGCCAGAAAGATTGGGTGCGATTCCAAAGCGCCCATGGTTACTTTTGTTACCCTTTGTTTGTTGTTTGACAATAACAGCTCTTGGAGAGCCAGAAAAATTGAATATGAAGTGCCCATGGTTACTTTTGTTACCCTTTTTGTGTTACTTTTCTTTTACTTTCAGTTTGCTACTCTGCGAAACTTTATCACTCCTTGCCGGAGACTTTATCCTTATTGTCCCAACTTACCTTGGGAACTTACCAGCCAGCTACCCTGACTGCAAAAGGTTCTGAGTCTTAAGAGGTTTCCCTTCCCCATCCGGGCCACCAACTGTCACGTCCGCCTCAACCAGCAAGAAAGACACGACCTGAACTCTTCCTTTTAGCAGTTTATTCAGGAGCCTTTTAACAAAGTTTCTCCCTCCTGCTTCTCCCTCCTGCTCCTCCTGCCTGCTTCTACTGCCTTCTGGCTTCTCCACTCCTGCCTCTCCAGCCTCCAGGGAGCCATTACTTAAGTTCTGCCTTCTGGCCCACCCTCGGTCGTTGAGTACTCTCAAGCTTAGCCAATCCCAATGGGCCATGTGGCAAAAGCAGATAGGTCACCAGATGCAGAAGCAACCAATGGCAGCAAGCTTAGCCAAATGAGGGCTTGCTTATGAGACCACTCGCTCTTAGAACGGCTCTCCACATCCAAGATGTCAAGATTTCAGGGAAAGAAAGAAAGGAAGGAAAAAGAAATAGCTGCAGACAAACCATTGAGTTACATCATACCACACTTCTGAGTTAAGTTTTCTATGGTGACCACACCAGGTTTATTGTTTATCTTAGAGACTAAGAGATGGAGAATTATGGTTAGTTGGTACTGTCACAAAAGTTTAAAAGAGATGCCATGTGAGAATTTTTAACACCTTTAGGATCTGTAGAGCCCTTGTCATCCTCTTTGACTATAAATATAACTATATAATGCTTCTAAAAAGGAGAATACTCTGAGAGATTCAGAAAGTCCAGTGAATGGTAGCAAATTAAAGTTTTATGAAGCATTATGGTGCTTGTAAATAAGATGTTTTATATCATAAGGACTTTTTCCTTTGCCACATTAAATGCATTTTCATCTCCATAGCAAAGTAAGAGCTCCACTAGTTTTGTGGACAGAAGAAATGGCAGGTTGGGAGCTAGCCCCACCTTAGCAGTGGAAAGAAAATTCAGGCATCTATGGGAAAAAGTAAAGAAATGGTACAGGAAAAGCATAAGAGTGTAGGCTTAGCCTTTTAAAATCCTACTTTTAATAAGGGTTCCAAATGCTTCAACCTACGTTCCAGCCCACCATCCAAAGGTAAGGGAGAAAAGATGATAAATAGGACAACGGGATGTTTAGAAACATTTCTTTGGGACAATTCCAATCAATGACTATCAGCATACCAGTAGTCAAGTTTAGCAGTGGTGGCATGATCCAGCAGAAACCTCCAAGCATCCAGCAAATGGACATGAGTCAGCAGACAAACACAGGACCAGAAGAGATACCAGGAGAAATTCTTTGCCTTGCCTCTCTCAATGAAGTGAAGATCAGTGAAAACTAAGACACAAGAACAAGAAACATTGCAAAGCTCACTATGCAAGAGCACTGTCATCACTGTCTTTGAGTCCTATTTATACTTTCTCCAAACATCATGTGTCCTCCAATGGGTTTTGGCTCAGCAAAATATCGCATGAGGTGGCCTTACTATGTGAGTTGTATCATCAAGACACTATATGAGACTGCATCACCTGACTATCCAGAAACTTCCACTCTCTAAGAGATGCCTTTGTTAACTATTTTGAAAAAAGGGTGAAATAAAACTTTATCTAATTAATGTTATATTGAGTCATTACAGAGTCAAGAAACTCACTTTGTTTCATGGAAGCTATGTAGATAAACAGCCTGGTGGTTACCATTGTAGGCTCATAGGCTCATAGTGAAAAGAGTATGAGGCAGGGAAACAAAGGAATCTCAATCGTGTTCCTGAATAGAGTTCTAACATACCTCTCTTCCTAAGGCTAAAGAAAGGACCTCAAACTCTTACGGCTGATTTGCAACCAGAATCTGATTATGTGACGATTCAGAAATCCCAAATGAATAATGATAGTTTTTCCTTCCTGTATAGTTTTACTCCTTCAACATTTATAACGTAAAGCAATGTTTTTGTCTTTAACTATATGATGTGTTCTTGTTTTCAACAATTAGAATATGGTTTTGATGTGTACTGGATTTAGGAGAGGATCATTTAATTTGTTTCATTTTTCTTTGGGATTTTGGTAAGAAAGCAAGAACCTCAAGTATCTACATATTTTTTGAGAAAGTTGACACAACTTACATTCATATTTAAAATATTTTATTGTAGATTTTTCAAATAAGTTTCATGTTACCTATTCCTCATCCCATCCTCTTGTTTTGTATTGTCATTTCTCTCAATTAACATCCTCTTTTCTTCAATTACTCATTTCATATCACCATGTTTAGCTCCTAACTTCTCTCCAGTTTCCCCACTATGGTTTCTTTTACATACATATAAGTGAACATGTATGTATGTATGTATGTATGTATGTATGTATGTATGTACGTATGTTTATATGTGTATTTTAAGCAAAATTATGCCACACAGAAAATTTCTCCCAACAAGAGGCATAGATTACCTAACAATAACCCTATAACCAGGCTTAAAATAATGGTTTTGAAACTTTTGGTCATAGGAATCTAAGAAATTCTGCAAATGATAATACATATTGTCATTGCCCTATGTTTTCCAATATCAGTTGAAGATAAAAATCACATTTCTGGAAAACCCCATGCACTTCACACACTGAACATGGAGGAATCAGGCTGAATCTGACACAAAGCTGCCTCCTTGATGCTTTTAAAGTACCAGAAGGTACAGTGCAAGCTAGCAAGGGTGGCAGACAATCACCAGTTGTACCTACTCTGATGCCAAGGAACCGCCAAAGTGATCAGCATGGCAAGAGATCATTGAAGGTACAACAGTGACACTTACAGCTTAATGGTATCCAAGTCCTGCTAAAGAGGGAACTCATTCTTGGAACTTTAAACACAGATAAGTACCTATGCTAGTGAGATGATGGAGTTTTGAACAGAGCCTATTATGCCCCTTTCTTATACTGAGGTAATTCTTACTTACATCCTAAGCACCGATTTTTATACACCCAAAGGAGACTAGCACTCATCTGCTTATCAAATAACCTTCCTTTTGTAGCATGAAGAGACCTTTACAGATAGCTACAACTGGTCATAATGCAGTCAACAACTAACCATGGGGTGTTCACTGCAATTGATATATCTGTATCATAAGTCCTATACCTAAGAGGACATTGTCGGGAAAAGTGTGGAAAGATTGTTAGGGCTAAAGAACTAGGAAGTCAGTTCTGATATTGTCTTCCAGATAATGAGAACAAAGCTTCAGCCATGAAGACTCAACAATATGGATGCGTAAATAAGACCTAAACAATGACACCACTAATTGCCATATAACAATTGATGGGGAAATCTCAAGGACCCCTTTACTAGATGAAGAGCAACAGGAAATCAAAGAGTACTGAGGTGAAAGGATCTGGGAGGAATTGAGTCAAGAAAAGTCATGATCAGAATTTAATGTATGAAAAATATTAGTTAAGTAAGTAAGTAAGTACGTAAGTAAATAAATAAATAAATAGACTGGAGAATGGGAGAAACATCTTCTGTAGGGTAAACTCCTAACTGATTGTCCAATATTAAGTGGTCAACATTACAACCATATAAATACTAGCACTGCTAATGAGATGCAGCAGATTTTATTTATGTTTATTAATACACACAGAGAGAAGCATACACATACAAATATGTAACAACAACAATTAAGTAAAAAGAATCTACTAATTTGGAAGGCATGGCATGGATGTGATTGGAGGGAAAAAAGATAGTGTGATAATGTGATATTTTAGTTCAACACAAATTAATTAAAAATAATCATTGTGAAAGACCTTATGTTATTCCCAATTTTAGTGAAACTGCTTTGCATTTCCTTCTATTTAAGTTGATTTTAACTTACTGTAAACAGCCATTATTGTGTCATGGTATATACTGTGCTTCCCTCATTCCTCCAGGACTCTTAATATGAACGGATGCTGGACTTTGCCAAAGGCCTTTTCTTCATCTAATGAGATAATTATTCAGTTTTTGTCTTTTGGTTTTTTATATAGTGGATTACATTTATTGATTTATGTATGTTGAACCATCCCTGAATCTCTAGGATGAACCCTACTTGACCATGGTAGATGATATTTTAGACGTTCTTATATTTGATTTCCAAGTATTTATTGATTACTTTGCATATCGGGTACTAAGGGAAATTGGTCTGTAATTCTGTTTCTTTGTTTGATGATTATTTGGTTGGAGTATTAGGTTAACTGGCTTCAGAAAATGAATTGGAGAATGTTCTTTTTGTTTCTATTTAGTTGTAACCATTTGAAGAATATTGTTGTTAACTCAAGTTTGGTAGAATTCTATACTAAAACCTTCTGGTTTAGGGCTATTATTTCTATATTTATTATTTTAGTTTGGATAGTTTTAATAATTATTTCTGATTCACTAGAGGTTACAAATATGTTTATATTGCTTATCAATCTTGATTTCCACTTTGGTAAGTGATACGTATTGAGAAAATTCTCTGTTTCTTTTAGATTTTCCAAGTTGATCAAGTAGAGTTGCTTAAAGTATATTCTTATGATTCTTTGGATTTCTTTAGTGGCTACTGTTTTGTCCTTTTGCTCATTTCTAATTTTGTTAATTTGGAAATTCTCTCTCTAGCTTTTAGCTAATTTAGATTAGGGGTTTTTCTATCTTACTGATTTTCTCAAAAAATCAATTCCTCCTTCTTTCATTGATTCCTTATATTGATGTGTGTATGTGTGTATGTGTCTGTGTATCTCTCTGTGTGTTTGTCTGTGTCTATGTGTGTGTGTGTTTCTGTGTATGTGTCTGTGTCTGGGTGTGTGCATCTGTGTGTGTCTGTGTCTATGTGTGTGTGTGTGTGTCTGTGTGTGTGCATGTCTGTGTCTCTGTGTCTGGGTGTCTGTTTGATGGTTGGTTGATGTTTGATGTTTCTTTTCTCTGTCATTTCTTCTCTCTTTGTTACTTCTCTTCCATAAGGTAAACTGGTTTTCTCCACCACAAATTTTCTGCTCTGACAAAATGTTCAGCCTTGACTCAAGTTCACAGCCATAAGACCAGCTAATCTTAGACTAGAACCGCTCAAACCCATGTGCCAAAAAAAGTCTTTTATCTTTCAGGTTGGCTTTCTCAAGTGTTTTGCCACAGTAAGGAAAACAGCTTTGTCAGAATTCTATAGTGCTCTACAGTGCCTCCTAAGACATTCTTCTTCCCTGTACTCAGCATTTCTTAAATACTAGATACTTTTCTTAAATACTAGATAACGTCTCTTAAATACTAGATGATATGCCTCTTAAATACTAGATAATATGTCTCTAAAATACTAGATATGTCTCTAAAATACTAGATATGTCTCTTAAATACTAGGTACGTCTCTTAAATACTAGATATGTCTCTTAAATACTAGATACATTTCATGTTCTGAGGCTTTGCTACTGTCCCAGTTAACCAATGTGCCAGTCCATAGCATTGTTGTTAAATATATGTATATACATTTATATATATATATATATACATATATACATATATGTGTATATATATATATATTTATATTATATATGCATATATTTAACAGCTTGGGGCATATATATGTACATATATATGCATATATAATATGTGATATATAATGATGTGTTATATAATGTATGGTATAGGATACATGATATATATTTTTTATATTTCATATATAATCGATTTATTATATTACATATAGTTAATATATACAATATTTTACATATTATAAACAATATAATATTTTATAACATTTGTAGTATATAATCACAAGAATAAGTGAGAAGATAATACTACCTTACTCAGAGACTGATGGGATAATGCTGAAATATATTATTCTTTAGAAAGTGCCAGTGAAAAGCCAGCTTAGTGAGTGGATTTTGCAAAGATAGATTTCCACCGTTTGGGATGTATATGATTCTGTGTTTCAATTATTGGACAGCTAGGTCTACTTAGCAGCAAACAGAATTTGGGATAATCTTTCTTTTTCATGCTTACTGACTCACTTGGTTAATTTCTGCTTCTTCTTTGCACATTTTACTTTCTCTAGTCTAGGAATTGCTGCTCTCAGAAAAGAAATCTTTCTAAATTGGAACACTGTAAGATTCCCATTGAATTCAAGCTATGATTCTTGTTTGAAGATTTCTCATGCTGAGAGCTAATCAGGGAAGAAGGAAAATCATCCTCAAGCAGTTATCACCTCTGATCATCAGGATATGATCTCAATGGCATTATATAATCTGGGAAGAGTTATTTTCTCAAAGTATTTCTTGAGACTTAATGGAAAACCCCTTTGTAATATTTATAAGTATTAGGTATATGAGGCAGCTATAATATAAAAAGGCAAGATGATCATGAATAAAGATCCATGTAATTTTATCCCAATACATTATGACGTGTAGGCCAATAGAGAGCTAAATAAGAGTGAATTTAATCTGATTGGCAGTAAAGCAAAACAGAGTATTTGTGATCTCAAGACACAACACATGTTTTTGTTTTTCTAACTGACCTTGTACTTGTGATCTTCTGTATTGAGTGGGATCAGTCAGAGTCTTGGAGTAGTTGTACATCATATAAGGTGAATTTAATATGTAGACTAAATGGATGAAAGAGGCTTTAGTGGTGAGTTGGAACACTGGAATGAATGCTAAAGTTAGTGATCTAAAGCTCTCTCTTTATGAATGACGATCTCCCAGCCTGTCTGGACCTTTGATGTTAAGACCATATGTCCTCTTTCAGAATCTCTCTTGGCTAAAGAATGCTTCCACATTTATATTTATTTCCTTTTCAATGTACAATATTAAAGAAGGGGAAGGAGAAGGAGGAGACTACCAAAAACGGAAACCACAAAATAACAAAATAACAACACCAACTGCACTGGCTGGTGCAGTTATCACAGAGAAAGGAGTTTCAGTTGGGGAAGTGCATCCATGAGATCCAGCTTGGGGCATTTTCTCAATAAGTGATCAAGGGTGCTGTACCCCTTGTGGGTGGTATCATCTCTGGCCTGGTAGTCTTGGGGTCTATAAGAAAGCAGGTTTAGCAAGCCAGTAACAAACATCTCTCCATGGCCTCTGCATCAGCTCCTGTTTCCTGATCTGCTTGAATTCCAGTTCTGACTTCCTTTGGTGATAAACAGCAAGGTGGAAGTATAAGTTGAATAAACACTTTCCTCCCTAACTTGTTTCTTGATCATGATGTTTGTGCAGGAATAGACTAAGACACCAACCCATCAAACAAACAAAACCAGATGTTGTACAACACAACTTGATTCACTCTTAATTTTAGCAAGTACTGCTACATACACTAATGCCCATTAACTATATTTTTACTTATTTGAGTTAACTATATTTAAGTTAACTTATTTGAGTTAAATATATATTTTATAATTAAATGTTCCTAAATGCATGTTTATTTTTATTTTATGAAAGGAAATAGTATCAATCTATTGCTGCCAAATTAGCCAGCAATAGAGTAGCTATTTTCTTGAAATTTAGGATCAAAGTGAAGTAAGCCAGGCACTGCTCTCAGGTGTGACTTAGAGTGTAATTAGAAAGCTCACTAATCAAAGTCAACAATATGTAATATACTTTTGACAACAGAATATATCCTGTTTTCATTGAGAACATGATACATGTAGAATGTATATATTTGTAAATACCTACTAGCTCTGCCATTTGGATACATATTTTAAAACTCATTTTGTCCAGTAAATACTGACTATTTTTGTTGACTTCCAAAGCAGAAACAAGGTAGTGGAGAGAAGACTCATTCTTTAAAAACTTCTAGATCTCTTGAAGAGAATCAGCACCCTTTGGTTCAAGCACCCACATTAGGCAACTCCAGTTTTATAGGCCCAATGTTTTCTTGCTTCTCTGGACATCTCCATCCATGTGATGGACATACACCCATGCAGGTACAAATATACTTAAGTAAAAGTAGTGAAAAAATCATTAAAAGACATGTAAAAATAAAAGTAATAAAATCACAAATGTTGAATGAAATGTCAAAGTTTTAATTAAGGATAATAAGTTTTCCTTCTGAATCTTGCATATCTTAGTGTAACATTTTGTTAGCTTTTCATGATTGTAAAAAAGGATCAGAGGCAAACAAGGCTAAGCATATTTATTTTGGATTCAGAGTCTTAAGAAATTTTGGTCCATTGATGTCTCTTATCTATTGCTTTTGTTCCTGAGGAGAGAGTGCTTCATGGAAGGAAACATGAGAAATGATATTGATTGTGTCAATCATGGGAGATTGATAGGGAAGGGTAGGGGACTGGAAGAGAGAGGGGGAGGGGGAGGGGAAGAAGGAGAGGGAGAGACATCAATAATTTCTTCAAGGCACAGCTCAGAATCTCATTCCCTTCCACTTGGTCCCTCCTGAAGGTTGTAGTACCACTTTTTCTTTGCACAGCCTGTTGCCTGAGTTAGGTACATTAGCTCTTGAGATGCATTTAGGATACAGAACCTAAAGAAGTGTTATAGTGACAATAACAGGTCTTCATAGCTGCAGGACTTTATTTTGTAAGGTCATTAGGATGCGATTAAGAATCTAGGAAGGAGAGTAATTTCTATAATGAATTCTGTGACCTCAGAGACATATCTTGTCAACAAAAGGGCCCATAGCTCCTTCTCTCCCTTTGTAAGGCAGAGAAACTTGTTTTGAAAATAGTTTAGGTGAAATTCCTCTTTTTGGAGAATTACAGACTACAGGAATTCTTCCAGTTTTGAACTGCATGGTTTATATAAACACACTTAAATCTATTTTGTTTACATTAAAATAAAATTTGATACTAATATTGTTTTAACCTATATACATTTTTATTGGGGAGAATAATAAATGCAAAAATACATTAGCAAAATTATTCCAGAATGTTCAAAAGCAATGGAAAAATATATCCAATGCATTCTGGAGTCAAAATCGATTATTTCATGTTATTTGTTTTGTAAATAAACTCATAAAGATTCTAGTAGGAGTCATATAATTTAAAATGATGCAAGTAATTCATTGAATGAACTCTGCTTCAGGTCAGACTTGCAGTCTTCAAAAATCCTAAAATGTGATTGTACTGTCTGTTGCATGAAAAAAAGCCAATTAAAGTAATGTTTCTCTGACCTAGAAAATTTTGTTTTAATTTTCCGTGATACTAATGATGCTGTAGATTATTAAAACTAAAAGACTCTCAGAAATTCAATTTACTTCCATTCTTTAAGGTTACCATCTCCTCTTTGTATTCTTCTCAGGTTCAGTACTGGTTGAATGTAACTTTCTGTGCTTCTATTCTATGTACATTCTGGTTTTCATGCAGTGAAATAGATGGCTTATAAAAATAAAACATAGGAATATTTTTAATAAATGACATTCTCATAATAATGTTTAACAATATTCCTGAAACAATTTTCCAAATCCTTTAAAAGTAATCATGGAACATCTAATTTAATTTGTCTAACATTTCTATGAACAAAATAACAACAAAATGTTGATGATAGTAAGTTTTTTGGGGATTCCAGCATCATAGAGTATTTGTATCTCAACTAATGTATGATAAGTTTCTTTTTTATTGTCAAGAAATACAACTCAATATACCTCTCTAATATTGAAAGCTTTTCAGTAAATAATGCATATATATTTTATGTACTGACCACAGAAAGGATATCATTAATATTTTATAAAGAAAAATATGTATGCCATTTAATATAATCATATTGCTATTGAAAGTAATGTTTAATCTAGTTTTTGAGCATGGGAAAGTATATAATTGAGGTATAGTATTTTTTATACAGACAATTGCATATTTTAAGATTGAAAATACTTTGTTATTCTGTCTTCAGATAATTTACTCAGAATTATATATTGGCTTTTTCTAGCAGTATTATGATTTTTGTAATTTATTAACTGTTTATTGCTTGGTAACATGACTAGAATATGTTCCTGTTAACCCTGGGCTACAGCATATTCCTCTTTTCGTGTTTCTTTTCTTTGTTTTTGTTAGTATACACATTGAAACGGTCAAACTTAAATTTCTCCATACACCATAACTAATTTCCTCAGCTACCTTTGTAGAATTCAAATGGTTGAAAAATAGGTTTATTATATTCCAGATTTATACATATTGATAATCTATTATCTAAGAAAGGTGGATTATTTGCATTCTAAACACAGTAAAATAAATGGTCCATTTAGCACATCATTGAGTAATTGGAGGGCAGATTTGTCCAATTAACTTGACTGTCTATTTTAAATTCTACTTGGGAAAATGGCTCTGGGAAATTTTCTTGGGAAAATGCAGTTTAGATTACATATATATAGATTTTATATGTATTACAGTATAGAATATATATTATTTGTGATTTTAATTTTCAAAAATCATAGTGAAAAGAAAACAACTCTAATAAGAAAATGGGTTAAAAAGAGACATTTCATTGAAAAGAATGGGCTTCTTCCACATGGAGCTGGAGATTGAATGGAGAGCCACCTTTGCAGACCACATAGTCCTCCTGTCTTCCAAGTAACCTTTCAGTAATCTTAGTTCCATGTTTTCCTTCCAGAATACAGCACTGTGGTTACTGAGCCATGGTGGAACAATCCCATCTGAGACACACTGCTATTGCATACATGTAGTATGAAAGAGAATCTAACATGTATTGAAAGCAGTTTTATTCTGATTAAAACTTTAATTCTTAATACTTTGTTATATTGGATGAAGTATAATATGTCACTAAAATTAAAAAAAAAAAAGTTAACTATGAGTTTTATTGGTCATCAATATTTCCCTGTGCTTTGAATTAGCTTTTAAAAGCATTTTTATTATTTAAGATTTACAAATTTGTGTGATGCTTTAGTATTTTTCTTTTGAAGTTGTTCAGTTATGAATCATTTTTATTGGAGAAGACAGATAAAATATCATAATCTACTTTCTGTATTTTCCTACTTCTCATTTATCACAGACACAACATATGTGTGTGTACTAATTATAGTTTTCTAGAGTTTTTTTATTTATTAATCATTTTATTTGTTTATATTTCAAATGATATCACCCTTCCAGGTTACCCCTCTACAAATCTTCCATCTGATTCCCTTCTTCACTCTCACTTTTGCATCTATGAAAGTGCTCCTTCACCCACCAACCCATTCCAGCCTCAGTGCTCTAGCATACCCTTCACTGTCGTATCAAGCCTCCACAGGACCAAGGGCTCCCCTCCCATTGATGTCAGATAAGGCCATCCTGAAAAAAAATTTAAAAGTATGAAACATTTTTATTATAGCAACAGGAATAATCCATTTTCATAGTTTAAAGAAAGTGTAAATGCCAGGAAAACTAGTTTACAGTTTTGAAATGAAATTCCAGTTTCCTTCTTATTATTCTCTGCTTCCACTTTCCATGCTTGGAAATAACTTTGTTTAACATATATTTGTATTTACTCATCTTAAAATTTTCTTTTAGGTAACTTATCTGTTCAGAAAGACTTTTGCTGTCTACTGCATGCCAACTACTGTTGTTAACAATGGTAGTATTGTGGCAGAATCCTTCCAGATTCTTGCTTGTATGGGACTTGAACCTGTGCAACAAGCTCTTAAATACATGTAAAACAAAACACCTTTCAAGAGTTATCATGTTTTAATAAATTATGTGGCAAAATAAAACTTTCTTTGTTCACAGCTTGTTTATTTCCTGTTTCATATAGATAGTTAGGATCTTGAACTCACAGGCACGGGAAAGGAATGTCTGAACAGAATGCAAGTACTAGGACTAACAAATGAGTAACTGGACTCCATGAACCTAGAAAGCTTCTGCATGGCAAAGGACAGCTTTATTCAGGAAAAATGACAGCCTGCAGAATAAGTAAAAATTTTACCAACTACACATTTGATATAGGCCTAATATCTAAAATATATAGACAACTAAAAAACTCGACATCAAAAAACAAATAACCTAATTTGAAAATAGGGTGCGTATCTAAACAGGGAGTTCTCCAAAGAAAAAACACAAATAGATGAGAAAAAAATACTACTCCTTATCCTTACTTATTAGGAGAATGAAAATCAAATTTACTTTGAAATTTCATTAGTCAGATGTTTTATTGGCCAAGATAGATAGCACAAATGACAGCTCATTATGGTAAGAATGTGAAGTAAAGAGAACACTCATCCATTGCTCATGGGAGTGGAAAGGTGTACATGCACTATGAATTCAATGTGGTGTTTCTTCTGGAAGATGGGAATTAATATATCATTATATCCAGCTATACCACACTTGGACTTATACCTAAAATATTTTATATTCTGCCACAAAAACACTCATTCTGCTCTGTTCATTGTTGCCCTATTCATAATAGCCAGAAACTGGAAACAGCCTAAATGTCTGTCAGTGGATTTTTTTTTTTTAAATGTGGTACATTTACCCAATCAACTGTTAAAAATGAAATTATAAAATTCACAGATAAAGAGATGAAGTTAGGTAAAATCATCGTGAGATAATTCAAACTCAAAAGACAAATGTGGTCTGTATTAGCTTCTATGTGGATATGTAAGTGCTTGATAAGGATGCTACAGTGTGTATAACCAGCAAGGTTAGGTGTAGAAAAAGGGCCTTGGGGGAGAAAATGTCATGGACAGACAGGGCAGGTCAAAAGGAATTGGAGGATTGAACAGTAAGGGGAAGAGATGAATGGGTAAAGGAGGGAATAAATGGAGCAGCAGCTAAAACCAGATGCTATTTGGAACATCATATGGAAATCCCCTACAGGAGAAACCTCTTTAAATGTCATAGATATATGAAAGAAATTCAAACAGGATCAACAAATAACAGGAAAGATAAAACCTGAAATTAGTTATCCCTTTCAATCAAATAAAATCTTCAGTGCTAAGAATGGGCTACATATAATAAAGTTGTTTGCTGAAATGGTCCAGGAGAAAACTCAAACATCCCATAGTTATTGCTTGTTCTCTTAAAACTGTTTATAAGACCCTATTACTGAAGATAATACCCACACAACTCATTAAAAATAACTGCCATCTACCTAAAGCCTTCACCAATATTTTCTAGTTTTCAAAACTGAAAGGTAGTGGAAGATATTCTGTATGTTATGAGAGAAAAAAGGTGAGCTCACACCTACAAGCCCTTCTGTCTACCATGATGACCTGCAGGCACAATGTATTGGCACAATAGTTGCACAAGGCTTGTTGGAGTTATTTCCTAATATCTGATTGGATTTAAGGCCCACTTCATGAGAAGGAACTCATTCCTATCTCTGCTAGAATGATCAAGAACCTGAGACTAGATAGTTCATGGACCTAGGGTAAAACTAAAGAAGCATAGCAAGGGAGTGACTCCAGGTGTCATTCTTCTTTACTCATAGATTACTATCTTGCTAAATCATCATCAGATCAGCTTCCTCTTACAGTAGAAGGTATTAAATGCAGGGACCTGCAATTGGACAGGGTGCAGAGAGTGAGAGATCTCTGAACACTCAGGTCTAAGTGACATGTTTCCAGCAAAATCTTTCCCTCTAGGATCATGATACTCTGAGAAATGAGGCAGAAAGATTGTGAGCCAGTGAAGATGACAACACCAAGGAAGCAAGGCCTTCTGGACACAACAGAACTGGTGTATATAAGAACTTACATAGACACTAACCTTATACATGGTGCTGTAAAGGTCTAAGCCAAATGGGGTCTGAGCATTGACAGGGCAAGTGGACATAAGCCCCAGCATATAACCCAGAAGCTATCTTACATCTGATTCTTGCTTTTAAAGAAAAAAAATCAATTTTTGCCAACTATATTTCCCTAAGTACACAAACCACATATGAGGCTAGGGCCCATGCTCAACAATAACTGAGTAACACAAGGAAAATGTGATGACATTTTTGGATATTTGTTTGTTTGTCTCATAAAAGTTTATTTGGCAAGAATTTATTTAAACTTTTGGGTCTTTTGCTTCTCTATTATGGTTTTTGATTTGTGTTTCTCTGGGTTTATTCTGTGTGTGACTGCATGTCTCTGTATTTGTATGTGTTTTTAATGCTTTTTCTTTGGCTTTTTTTCGTGTTTGTTTGTTTTGTTCTATATTTGTTTTTATTATTTATTTGTTTACTTATTTATTTATTTATCTATTTAATTGTTTTCTTTTTATTAAAATAGATTTTCTCATTAACTATATCCTGACTGCAGTTTTCCTAATCCTCCCATCCCCCCCTACTTCCCCTCCCGTCCAGATCTACTTCCTTTCTGTCTCTTATTAGAAAAGATTAGGCTTCTAAGAGTCAACGACTAAACATGACAAAATAAAATACAATAAGATGAAACAAAAACTATTATATTGAAATTGGATGTGGTAATACAACAGGAGGAAAAGAGTACTAAGAGCAGGATCAAGAATCAGAAATCTATTCTTTCTCATATTCAGGAGTCCTACAAGTACATTAAGCTAATACCTATTAGTATAAACACAGAGAGCCTCATGTAGTGCCTTAATCAGCCCTGTGATTGCTGTGTTAATCAGTCTCTATAAACTCATATGTACCTTGCTTGATTGGTCGAGTGATTCTTGTTCTACTGGTGTCCCCCATTCGCTATGACTCACACTCTTTGATCCTCTTCTTTCAAGGGATTCTTGGAGTTCTGAGGAGAGGAATTGAAGGAAACATTCCATTTACAACCATATTTTCCAAAGATCCTATCTCCATGTATCTTTCTGACTACAAGTCTCCTCACCTGTTTCTGGCTGATAAAAGAGTAAGTTTTCTGATGATGACTGAGCAAGATAGTGATCTATGAGTAGAGCAAAATATGATATTATATAATATCAAGATATGATATATATATGTGTGTGTGTGTATACATATATGTGATATATGGTATATAAGATTGTAAGTAGTGTTTGGTTTTATCCTGTCTCTAGTCTCTTGTTCTTGATTATCAAGGTAGCATTGGATATTTCTGTCAAATCAGACATTGGTTGGATACTCCTTCAAGTTCTTTACCACTGTTTGTTGTTCTAGCATATCTTGTAGGGAGAGCAAACTGTAGGTCAAGGGTTTTGAATATGAGCTGGTGATTATATTTCTCTAGAAAAATACTAGCCTTCAAGCATCTTCTCAAATCAAAGACACTAAAACTTAGGGGCGAAGGCTTCATTTAAGCTCCAATCTCATACCCAATGAGTTGTGTGGGTGTTGTCCTTCATAATGAGTTCCTGCTGTCAGATTGAAGAAACTAAGCTATTTTCTGAGCAACAGCCTGGTTTGTTTGGGGGGTTTCCATGTGACCTAAAGTAAGGTAATCCAAATTTTAGATATGTTTGAACCGAATTAGATTACATGATATACATTTTCTACAGGAAACATAATCTGAAAATTTTCCATGTATGATCTTGTATATTTTTTCCTGCATTTTTCACCTTTGTTTTGACCATTAACTATGTGTCATTTTTGGTTTGATGATGTTAGTTTGAAACAGTCCCTCTTCAATAAACTGTTAAAATGAGTAGACAACACCCATTTCAAATAGATATCAACTTGCCAGGAAATGATGTGAATAATCTTGAGCTCTAAACCCTCCCTATTCATCATTTCTGGGTTTTAAAACACTGCCTGCTATTTCCCTGACATAAGAGTGTCTATGAGCTTCCCATCCTCTACAAAGGCCTTATTGCTATTCTCCCATTGCCTTCATCTCGCTGTCTTTGCTTGGATGCCATATATTTGGGCATCATTGAAATTTCACTCTGATTGTTGCTTATGATTTTAACAATGCCTGTTTCTATTTGTCATTGTATTTTTCTTTCTACTTACATATGTTTTCTTTTATTTCATTTTATCTCTCCAGCATCATATCTGTTTTAGTTATTGTTGTTTCTAGGGCATACACAATGACTGGTATTTCCAAATATTTATTCAGCAAGTTTATTGTTAATCAGTATCACCACATACATTAGTTAAAGTTTAAAATTAGAGCTCTAAACTTCATCTGCTTACAGATTATTTGAATTCTATCCACTTACTCTCAGTTTGTCTTACAGCAAGACAATTTAAAAATATCTTTAAAAACCGGGAGAGAGCATAATGAAGTTGATGCCCCAAAGGCAATTTGAACAAGAAATATGAGTCTTTGTGTTATGAGGAACTTGTCACATTTTAAACATTTTACATTTTTTTATGCTAAAGAGAATTTCTTCCTGCTATTTTCTTGTATGTGCTAAAAGCCGGGTTTAGTGTTGCTGTTGTTGCTGCAGCTCTTGTTTATTGCCAAGGCACAAATATAATTTGAAAATCAGATATAGATAATGGTTAATTTATTGTTTGCATAAGAATAAAGTTCAGAAAGGATCTAACATTTTAGTTATAAATGTGTATCTATATACATATAATCTATATATACATATACATAATGTTTATATATGTGCATATCATATATATATATAGTGATACAAGTAGTATTCTTAAAATTAATTTTCATTTTAACTGATATATATATATATATATCAGTTATATGTATCAGTTAACATATATATATATATATATATATATATATGTTGGTGTTTGAATTATGACAGGTCGTATTCTTTTTTAAAAAACATAGAACAGCAAACACCTTTATTACACAAGCTTTGAGTGATATTTGCTTTTTGGGGCTTTGATCTTCTGCACATAGATCTCCAGCTCCTTGCCTCCCAGCACATGGCCATCTAAGCTGTCTGCTCTGCCACAGTAGCCTGGTCTTGAGGCAGCACAGGTGAGAGGCTCGCCCCGCTGAAAGCGCTCCTTCGAGCGAGAGGCTCGCCCTGCTGAAAGCGCTCCTCCGAAGACTGCTGATTTGGGCACTCTTTTTCCTTTTGTTGAATTTCTTTTGAATTTTCTTTGATAGTTTTTTGTGTAAACTCTCTTCCTCCTCAGGAATCAGCTTGGGTCCCTTCTTGTAGCCCAGAGGCAGTGCACAGTCTGACTCATGCCCCTGTCGGTGCGGTATGCTGTCAATAAGTACAATGCGGTTCTTCACCAGGGTCTTGGTTCAGACCAGCTCATTATTGGATGCATTGTTTTGCGAGAACAACACTCAGAGCTCCAGGAAAAGTTCCCCACACCCAATCTCAGGACATGGTGCTTCTTCCTGCCTCCTCAAACTCGGACTGTGTGGATGCGGCGTGGGCCAATCTCCGTGCTGGCAACAGGCTGTCCCAGCTCATACCTCCCTTTCTTGTAGTTGGGCTTTCTCTTAACCCAGCCTTGCAGTGCTAGTGCAAGTTGTCCCAAGAGATACCCATCGCTAAGCTCTGTCTGGAAAGAAGAAGCACAAAGCCACAAGGCTCGGTTTTTAAAGAACAGGTAGTATTCTTAAAAGTAGTTTTAATATATATTAAACTTATTATATATAATATAGGTACTTATATGATATATATTTTGTTATATTAGATATAATATGAGTACGAGTATATCCGGTTATTAGCTGCTAAGTCAGCGAAAATCAACCAATAATCTGTAGAACTACAGAGGTTAGAGACAGAGGAAGGGACTAAGTGGGGGCAGATAGTGTTCCCTGGGAAAAGGAAATAAAATAGTCATGAAGGGATGGAGTGGGATGGAATGTAAAGATCAATTGGGAGCAGGTATGTGGTGGTAGAAGAGAGAACATAAAGAAAGCTAATATTGCAGTGACTTTCTAAGGCAGGATCAGCTGGGAGGCACAGGTCTCACAAGTCACGGGTGGCAGGGACAGGATCCCCAGGGACTCAGCCATCTGAGCACAGGATTTACCAGAGGAGAGCTGATCTCCCAGAAGAACTCACACAGGCTTAAAGACCCACAGGAGGGACAAGCTCTGGTCAGAGACAGCAAGAACATCTAACACCAGAGATCAACAGATGGCGAAACGCAAATGCAAGAATCCTACCAACAGAAACCAAGACTACATTGCTTCATCAGAACCTAATACTCCCACCACAGCAAGTCCTGGATATCCCAAAACACAGGAAAAGCAAGATTTGGATCTAAAATCATATCTCATGATGGTGCTAGAGGAATTTAAGAAGGACATGAACAACTCCCTTAAAGAAATACAGGAGAACACAGGTAAAGAGGTACAAACCCTTAAAGAGGAAACAAAAAAATCCCTTAAGGAAGTACAGGAAAACAAAAAACAAACAGGTGAAGGAATTGAGCAAAACCATCCAGGACCTAAAAATGGAATTAGAAACAATTAAGAAATCGCAAAGAGAGACAACTCTGGAGGTAGAAATCTTAGGAAAGAAGTCACGAGTCATAGATGCAAGCATCACCAACAGAATACAAGAGATAGAAGAGAGAATCTCAGGGGCAGAAGATACCATAGAAAACATTGGCAGAACAGTCAAAGAAAATGAAAAATGCAAAAAGATCCTAACCCAAAACATCCAGGAAATCCAGGACACAATGAGAAGAACAAATCTAAGGATAATAAATATAGAACAGAGTGAAGACCTCCAACTTGAAGGGCCAGTAAATATCTTCAACAAAATTATAGAAGAAAACTTCTCTAACCTAAAGAAATGACCATGAACATACAAGATGCCTATAGAACCCCAATAGACTGGAACAGAAAAGAAATTCCTCTCGCCACATAATAGTCAAAACAACAAATGCACAAAACCAAGAAAGAATACTAAAAGCAGTAAGGGAAAAAGATCAAGTAACATATGAAGGCAGGCCTATCAGAAATACAACAGACTATGAAAGCTAGAAGATTCTGGGCAGATGTCATACAGACCCTAGGAGAAAACTATAAGCAGCAAAATGCTCAATCACCATAGATGGAGAAACCAAAGTATTCCATGACAAAACCAAATTCACACAATATATTTCCACAAATCCAGCCCTTCAAAGGGTAATAAATGGAAAACTCCAACACAAGAAGGGGAACTACATCTCTGAAAAAGCAAAAATGTAATCTTCCACCAAAACTAAAAGAAGATAGACACATGAATGGTACGCCAGCTCTAACTACAAAAATAACAGGAAGCAACAATTACTTTTCCTTAATATCTATTAATATCAATGGACTCAATTCCTCAATAAAAAGACATAAACTATCAGATTGGGTACGTAAACAGGACCCAACATTTTGCTGCATACAGGAAACCCACCTCAGTGACAAAGACAGACACTACCTCAGAATAAAAGGCTGGAAAACAATTCTGCAAGCCGATGGTCCCAAGAAAAAAGCTGGAGTAGCCATTCTAATATCGAGTAAAATGGACTTTCACCCTAAAGTGATCAAAAAAGATAAGGAGGGACACTTCATGTTCATCAAAGGTATGACCTAGCAAGATGAATTCTCAATTCTGAACCTCTATGCTCCAAATGAAAGGGCATCTATATTCATAAAAGAAACCTTACTAAAGCTCAAAGCACACATTGTACCACACACAATAATAGTGGGAGATTTTAACACCCCACTCTCTGCAGTGGACAGATTATGGAAACAGAAACTAAACAAGGATACAATGAGACTAACAGTAATTATGAAACAAATGGATTTAACAGATATCTATAGAACTTTTTATCCTAAAATAAAAGGATATACCTTCTTCTCAGCACCTCATGGTACCTTCTCCAAAACTGACCATATAATTGGTCACAAATCAGGCCTCAACAGATACAAGAAGATTGAAATAATTCCTGATATCCTATCAGATCACCATGGACTAAGGCTGCTCCTCAATATCAACATCAGCAATAGAATGCCTACATACACAAGGAAGCTTAACAACACTCTACTCAGTGATAACTTGGTCAAAGAAGAAAGAAATTAAAGACTTTCTACAGTTTAATGAAAATGAAGCCACAACATACCCAAACTTATGGGACACAGTGAAAACAGTCCTAAGAGGAAAATTCATAGCTTTAGGTGCCTCCAAAAAGAAACTGGAGCGTGCATACAACAGCAATTTGACAGCACACTTGAAAGCACTAGAACAAAAAGAAGCAAATTCACCCAAGAGGAGTCAAAGGCAGGAAATAATCAAACTC
>NW_022196909.1:2058507-2068089 GCF_008632895.1 Mastomys coucha | reverse complement strand
CTCCCTACCTATTCAATATTGTACTTGAAGCCCTAGTCAGAGCAATTAGACAACAAAAGGAGATCAAATGGATATGAATTGGAAAAGAAGAAGTCAAATTATCACTATTTGCTGATGACATGATTGTATACTTAAGAGAATCCAAAAATTCCACCAGAGAGCTCCTAAATCTGATAAATAATTTCAGCCAAGTACCTGGATATAAAATTAACTCAAGCAAATGAGAGGCCTTACTCTAACCAATGGATAAATAAGCAGAGAAAGAAATTAGGAAACAATACCCTTCACAATAGTTACAAATAACATAAAATACCTTGTTGTAACTCTAACTAAGTAAGTAAAAGATCTGTTTGGCAAGAACTTAAAGTCTCTGAAGAAGGAAATTGAAGAAGATCTCAGAAGATGGAAAGATCTCCCATGCTCGTGGATTGGCAAGATTAATATAATAAAAATGGCCATATTACCGAAGGCAATCTGCTGATTCAATGAAATCCCCATCGAATTTCCAACTTAATTCTTCACAGAGTTAGAAAGAGCAATTTGCAAATTCATCTGGAGCAACAAAAGACCCAGTATAGCCAAAATTATTCTCAACAATAAAGGAACCTCTGGTGGAATCACAATCCTGGAACTTAAACTGTACTACAGAGCAATTGTGATAAAAACTGCATGATATTGGTACAGTGACAGGCAGGTAGATCAATGGAACAGAATTGAAGACCTATAAATGAACCCACACACCTATGGTCACTTGATCTTTGACAAAGGAGCTAAAACCATACAGTGGAAAAAAGACAGCATTTTCAACAAATGGTGCTGGCTCAACTGGCAGTAAGGATGTAGGAAAATGCAAATTGATCCATTCCTATCTCCTTGTACAAAGCTCAAGTCCAAGTGGATCAGGGACCTCCACATCAAAGCAGATACATTAAAACTAATAGAAGAGAAAGTGGGGAAGAACCTCGAGCGAATAGGCACAGGGGAAATTTTCCTGAACAGAACGTCAATAACTTATGTGCTAAGATCAAGAATTGACAAATGGGACCTCATAAAGTTGCAAAGCTTCTGTAAGGCAAAAGACACTGTCAGTAGGACAAAACGGTAACCAACAAATTGGGAAAAGATCTTTACCAATCCTATATCCGATAGAGGGCTAATATCCAATGTATATAAAAAACTGAAGAAGTTAGACTCCAGAGAACCAAATAACCCTATTAAAAAATGGGGTAGAGAACTAAACAAAAAATTCTCAGCTGATGAATACTGAATGGTTGAGAAGCACCTAAAGAAATGTTCAACATTCTTAGTCATCAGGGAAATACAAACCAAAACAACCCTGAGATTCCACCTCACACCAGTCAGATTGACTAGGATAAAAAACTCAGATGACAGCAGATGCTGGCAAACTTGTGGAGAAAGAGGAACAGTCCTTCATTGCTGGTGGGATTGCGAGCTGATACAACTCTGGAAATCAGTTTGGTGGTTCCTCCAGAAATTGGACATAGTTCTACCAGAGGACCCAGCTATACCACTCCTGGGCATATACCCAGAAGATGCTCCAACAAGTAATAAGGACGCATGCTCCACCATGTTCATAGCAGCCTTATTTATAATAGCCAGAAACTGGAAACAATCCAGATGTCTTTCAACAGTGGAATGGATACAGAAATTGTGCTACATCTACACAGTAGAGTACTACTCAGCTATTAAAAACAATGAATTTATGAAATTCTTAGAGTAATGGATGGATCTGGAGAATATCATCCTGAGTGAGGTAACCCAATCACAAAAGAACACACATGGTATGTACTCTCTGATAAGTGGTTATTAGCCTAGAAGTTCAGAATACAGTAAGAACAACCCACAAACCATAAGACACTCAAGAAGAAGGAAGACAAAAATGTGGATAATTCATTCCTTCTTAAAAGGGGGAACAAAAATACCCATGGAAGGAGTTGCCGAGACTAACTATGGTGCAGAAACTGAAGGAAGGACAATCCAGCCTGATATAGCTGACTCCTGAGAGGCTATATCAGGTATATATACCTGACTAATACAGAAGTTGAGGCTCACAGCCATCCATTGAACTGAGTACAGGTTCCCCGATGTAGGAATTAGAGAAAGGACCCAAGGAGTTGAGGGGTTTACAGCCCCTTAGGACAAACAACAATATGAACTAACCAGAACCCTCAGAGCCCCCAGGGACTAAACCACCAACCAAGGACTATACATGGTGGGACTGATTGCTCTGGCAGCATGTGTATAGTAGAGGATTGCAAAGTTGATCATCAATGGGAGGAGAGGGCCTTGGCCCTGTGAAGGTTCTGTGCCCCAGTGTAGGGGAATGCCAAGGCCAATAAGTGGGAGAGGGTGGGGTAGCAAGCATGGGGAGTGAGGAGGCAACAGGGGTTTGTTCTTGTTGGTTTTTTGTATTGTTTTGTTTTGGGAAACTGGGAAAGGAGGAATCATATGACATGTAAATAAAAACAATAATAAAAAATTTTGAAAAAAAAAAGAGAGCTAATATTATGTTAAGGGCCATTTAAGGGATCCTATAGAAAACTAATGCAATAGGAGCTTCCATATACATACATATATGTATATATATGAAGGAGATCTAAATGAAATTGTCAAATAATGACAGAGCCCTAACTGGACATCTCTCATCACCAAATAAAGATTCCATTACCAGGACTGGATTATATCTTGTTGGCCAAGAGGTTTATACAGGAACCCCCAAACAACCCTTGCTGTTGCCAAAACTGTAGGTTTCTCTTCATATATTGATGGCAATCAAGACTCCATTGCTGCAGACATCTCCTACATAACTCATTGAACATGGAAAACTTGACCTTGAGCCTACATAGAGCTTTCATCTCTGAATGCTACTGTTGAGGGTAAAGGAAGATTCTCTGTCAAGTAATACAGGGAGATTGTAAACACCAACCCAGTCAAAAAAACCTCTGATGAACACAAATGTGTCTCCTCTGAAAGATATGTCAGTGCACTGATTGCATAGAATATGTGGGAGTATGCAACCAATATTTGATTGACTTAAGACCCACTCCACAAGATGGAACTCAGACCTGATACTGCTTAGATGATAACCTTAGACTAGCTAGTCCGGGAGCCTAAGATAAAAACAAGATACCTACAAAAGTGGCAAAAAAATGACTCCTAATGGCACTCTACCACACTCATAGATCAGTGCCTCGCTCAGTCATTACCAGAGAAGCTTCCTCCTGCAGGAGATGATAAAATACAGAGACCCACAGCCAGACAATCTGCAGAGAATGAGAAACCTTAAAACATTTAGCCTTAAATTGAATGTCTCCATCAAGTGGACTCTCTGGGGATGGGGAACCCCATGGAAGAAGAAGCAAAAAGAGTAAGATCCAGAGGGGATGAAGGCCACCAAGAAAAAAAGACTCTCTAAATCTGTGGCTCTCAACCTGGGGTCATGACTCCTTTGGGGTCACAAATAAGATATCTTTATATGAGATATTTATATTGCTTCAAAATAGTAGAAAAATAATAGTTATGAAGGAGCTACAAAATAACTTTATGGCTGAGGTCAGCACAACATGGTTGAGAACCTCAGCTCAATATTACCATCTCTGTTAAGAACTCGAAGAAGCTGAGGCATGCACAGGGCCTTCACTGGTTTTCACCAGATGAACACTAGAGCTTAAAGGAGAAGTGGGACAGTATTTCATCCCTAACTTAGAAGAAACCTCCAATTGATAAGCAACAGTAAATGAAAATTGAGTTTTGCCGGGCAGTAGTGGCTCATGCCTTTAATCCCAGAATTTGGTAGGCAGAGGCAGGCAGATTTCTGAGTTCAAGGCCAGCCTGGTCTACAGAGTAAGTTCCAGGACAGCCAGGGCTACCCAGAGAAACCCTGTCTAAAGAAAAAAAAAAAAGAAAGAAAGAAAATTGAGAATTGAGTTTCCTCTAAAGGAGTCTTAATGTGAAAAACTACACTTAACGTGTGAGCTGGGTGCTTAGAAGTCGATGGACGCCAACGGAAAATGAACTCAGCAGCATCTTCGTAGGTTCCTTGTCTCATAAAGTCATGTTGGCATTTTTACTTTTCTTTTAAAATTTTTTATTTTATTACTTTTTAATTTTTTCATCAGATATTTTCATCATATTTTTTATCTTTTTATACCAGAAATCTTTGAGGAATATATTATAGCTTCCAGTTTAGTGTTTTTATGGGATTTCTAAGTAATTATGAGTGAGCCCAGTTTCTTGTGCCTTCTCCTGGGCTTATTTCATTCTGCTTGCTTGCTTTTGTCCAATTCCACTGTGTTAGTTTTTATGACATTGTTCTGGACGGGAAGGGAGATGTACAGGTATTGGAAAGAAAGTAGGAAAACTGTAATCAGGACTTACTATGCAACAAAAAGTTTATTTTAAATAAAGGAAATATATAAATAAAAAAATATAGAAATTTCAGCATCTGTCCAGCTAACATCTTTTCTGCAATTTACCCTTCAGGGAAGTTTTATTTTCTTCAGCAACATTGGCATACTTTCAGGGAGAATTTTCTTCCTTTCAACTTTGTGCACTCTTCATTCATTTGGTCAAGGAGCTCCTGAGGAACCTGAACCTAACTGTTTGCCATAGCCTCCTGTAAGTGACCTCAGCTGTAGATACTTCGCATACTTCATTGGCATTAATCATCATAGGTAGAAAAATCGAAAACTCTGTTGCATTGCTTACTAAGTTCACTTGTGAGTACAGAACCTCTTCATTTTCATGTAGAAGCAGAAACCCCTCTGCTTTATGCTCACAGACCATGGAAAGCAAATGCATTTATGTTTTTGCCAACACATTCTTCAGTTATATGCAATGGCTTCTGTATTCTTCACAGTTTTGTAATTTATTCCAAAGTACATGTGCAAACAGTGCTATAACCTTTGAAGTAAGAAATTTGTCTCCAGGTAATATTCCCATCCTGTCAGAGGCACCCAGCTAAGTGATATTGATGGGGCTTTAATGATAGAAATTAATTACAGGGTTGAGTTGCTTCTCGCCATTGTGTCGCACCACATTGTCACGTTGCTTTCGGCTCCAGTGCTCCCTGTCACTTGTCTCTCAAGAAAGTTTTGGCTGTAATTGAGGTGTGTGCATGTTTATCTCAGCTGGAACATATGTGTGTCAAGGGGAAGGCGGAGGCATTCATTTTGTTGATCCCAGAGTGTGAAGACAGCTTTGTGTTTTTAGATCACCTTTATTTTACAAATTCTTGTTTCCAGGCAATATTTTAGTGAGAGGCACATTCAAAATACTAGACATAGGAGCTCAAAGTGGTTGCTGGCCATTTTTTTTTTAAAACAGAATAAAGCTAACCTGAAATTTGCTAAGCTTTGGAGTACTATGTTGATAGTATCACATATCAATCAATGAGTTATATTAACATGTTCACTTGCAAAACATTATTCATTAGTCAATGATTAGAGGAAATGCAATGTAGCATTAAAACCAGCTTTTATATTAATACTTGTGTAACCCCCACCCCACACATATGTCCACTCAAATGCATGGTGTATACGTATTTGAATGAACATGTGTTCATTCAAATAGACAGGGTTACCTGTCTATGTATATGTAGAGGCTAGTGGTCAACTCCAGATATATTTCTCTATTAGTCCTCAACTTATTTTTTGGGTCATGGTCTCTCACTGACCTTGAAGCTCACTGATTTAGATAGACTGGCTGGCCAATAAATACCTCTAGTCTCCTGCCTCTTCCTCTCAGAAAGAAGATTGCAAATGCATGCTGTTCCCACAAGCTTCTGTAAGCAAGCTGAGATACTACTCAGGCTCTGATGTCTGCAATGAAAGCACTTTACCTTCTAATCCATCTCCTCAGCACTGATAACACAGAACGCTGAGCAGTTTCAAGGGAAATGCAGAGAATTGAAGAATGAAAAAGACTAAAGGTCTCATAGTAGGATGTTGAGAAAAAATTTTTAAATTTTTTTCATTAGATATTTTCTTTATTTACATGTCATATGATATCTCCTTTCCCAGTTTCCCCTCCAAAAAAAGAGAATAAAATAAAATAAAATAAAATAAACACCAAAAAGCAAAAAAACCCTGTTACCTCCCTCCTCCCCCTGCTCACCAACCCACCCTCTCCCACTTCTTGGCCCTGGCATTCCCCTTCACTGGGGCATAGAACCTTCACAGGACCAAGGGCCTCTCCTCCCATTGATGACTGACTAGGCCATCCTCTGCTACATATGCTGCTAGAGCCATGAGTCCCACCATGTGTACTCTTTGGTTGGTGGTTTAGTCCCTGGGAGCTCTGAGGGTACTAGTTAGTTCATATTATTGTTCGTCCTAAGGAGCTGCAAACCCTTCAGCTTCTTGGGTCCTCTCTCTAACTCCTTCATTGGGGACCCTGTACTCAGTCCAACGGATGGCTATGAGCCTTTACTTCTGTATTAGTCAGGTACTGTCAGAGCCCCTCAGGAGACAGCTATATCATGCTCCTGTCATCCAGCACTTGCTGGCATTCACAATAGTGTCTAGATTTGATGATTGAATATGGGAAGGATTCCCAGGTGGAGCAGTCTCTGGATTGTCCTTCCTTCAGTCTCTGCTCCATACATAGTTTGTCTCTGCAACTCCTTCCATGTGTATTTTGTTCCCCCTTTCAAGAAGGAATGAAGTATCCACACTTTCGTCTTCCTTCTTGAGTTTCTTGTGGTTTGTGGATTGTACTTTGTGTATTCCTATCTTCTGGGCTAATATTCACTTATAAGAGAGTGCATACCATGTGAATTCTTTTGTGATTGGGTTACCTCACTCAGGATGATATTCTCCAGATTCATCCATTTACCTAAAAATTTCATAAATTCATTGTTTTTAATCACTGAGTAGTACTCCATTGTGTAGATGAACCACAATTTCTGTATCCACTCCTCTGTTGAGGAACATCTGGGTTGTTTCCAGTTTCTGACTATTATAAATAAGGCTTCTATGAACATAATGGAACATGTGTCCTTATTACATGTTGGAACATCTTCTGGGTATATGCCCAGGAGTGGTATAGCTGGGTCCTTAAAGGATAATAAACCAATAGGAAAATAAAGTCTAAGGTATCTTAAAACCAGAGAAGGTACAATAGTATTCATAAAAAATAAAGTTAAAAAGTATATTTTGATCATGAACTGAGGGAAACAGTGTACAGTTTATTGTGAACCAGTATGTGTGTGTGTGTATGTGTGTGTTTGTCTGTGTGTATTGTGTGTTTGTGTGTGTGTGCATGTATGGTTTGTAAATGCTGCTATCCATTGCATATTTAAGAAACGGTACTTAACATTTTGTAACACATGTGTGTATTTATGCATGTACTGGCATGTCCATGTATGTGTGTGTCACATTATTATCTGATGTTAACCATGTCTTTTTTTAAAAGGCATTAATATTTATTTTTATTTTATTTATTTATTTATTTGTTTGTTTGTTTTTTTAATTTTTAAAATTTTTTTAATATTTATTTTTAAACCAGCTTTGGGATAAGGCAGATCCTTAAGGTACCTCTTCATAGGCCCAATGGTTGAGTATACTTATAAAATGCACATTGATTTGTGATTATTGCTCAATGTCCACAGTTTATGTCAAATGTATTCTTGCTATTGCACATTCAGTCAGCTTCATGAAATGTTTAATGTCATATACCCACCACTATAGTATTATACAGAAGAGTTTCACTATCCTAAAAATTCCACGTGCTCTTCATGTTTTTACCCTTTCCCCATTAGTCCTCGAAAACAACCAGTCTTTTTATTAACTACACAATTTTACTTTTCTTATAATGCTATATGGTAGGAATCATGTAAGTTATAGCTCTTCCAGACTGGATTCTTTTACCTAGTAACACATTTTTTAGTGTGCCATCACTGTCTTTTCAAGGTTGGATACTTAGTTCTTTAGAGTGTTAGACAATGTCTCCTTATATAGCAGTTTAGTTTTTGTATTAGAATCTTAATTCCCTTTAAATTTTGTTTATGGGATTCTAATATATTTAAATAATTTCTTCCTTCCCTTTCACCCCTCTAAACCCTGATGTACACATGTCCTCGCTCTCTTTCAAATCATGGCCTCTTTTTTCACTAATTATTTTTGCATGCATACATGTAAATGTACACATATGTATATTCCTGAATATAATTTTTAAATCCATATAAAATTTATATATATGTATGTCTGTCTTTATAGTTGACTCTTTGGCACTGAACATCCAATTGCTGTGCTCATCCCTGGGGAAGACCCCCACCTCTCCTGCTCCTAACTTTCTGCAGTTGCTCAGAGTTTATTTTTATAGGGTTGAAGCTTTATTTACATACTCAGCTCTTGAAGGAGATCCTGTTTGCCTTTAAGATTTGGCCTGCAGGAATAAAATTTCTATTAAGATACATGTTCAAGTTGCTATGTGAACTTAAGTGTCTGGTATACTGGACTAAGCACAAAGAGGCTATCAGGATATATGTCAAAAGTAAGCTTAATTATATAAAAACTCTGTGCCTTAGTCAGGGTTTCTATTCCTGCACAAACATCATGACCATGAAGCAAGTTGGGGAGGAAAGGGTTTATTTGGCTTACTTCCATATTGCTGTTCATCACCAAAGGAAGTCAGGACTAGAACTCAGGCAGGTCAGGAAGCAGGAGCTGATGCAGAGGCCATGGAAGGATGGTTATTTACTGGCTTGCTTCCCCTGGCTTGCTCAACCTGCTCTCTTATAGAACCCAAGACCTCCAGCCCAGGGATGGCACCACCCACAAGGGGCAATTGAGAAAATGCCCCACAGCTGGATCTCATGTAGACAGTTCCCCAACTGAAACTCCCTTCTCTGTGATAACTCAAGCCTGTGTCAAGTTGACACACAAAACCAGCCAGTACAATTTACCCCTTGTCAACTTGACACACTAACACATCATTAAGCCTCAACCCTTACTTTCTTATTCATCCCCAAGATCTAAAGTCCCACAGTCTTTACATTTTAAAAGTTCAATAAATTTAAAATGTCCAATATCTTTTAAAATTCAAGGTCTTTTAACTGTGGGCTCCACTAAAATACATTCTTCCTTCAAGAGGGAAAAATATCAGGGCACAGTCACAATCAAAAGCAAAACCAATGTCTGGGATCCAACTCACGATCTTCTGGGCTTCTCTAAGGGCTTAAGTCACCTCTCCAGCTCTGCCCTTTGTAGCACACATCTTGTCTTCTGGGCTCCAGATACCTGTACTCCACTGCTGTTGTCCTTGGTGGTCATTGCATGGTACTGGCATTCCCAAAACACTGCTGTAACTAGGCTTTACCAATAGCCTCTCATAGACTCTCTAAATGGTGCCAAGCCTCCACTCCTTTGCATGAGACCTTCAGTCCTGGGCCATCAATTGCAAACTGAGACTGCAACTTCACTTTTGGCCTTCCATGACCTCTCACTGTGCTGAGCCTCAGCTGCTCTTCATGACCCCTTCGTGCTGTCAAAACCCAGTACCACCTGGGTGACTCTTACACATTACCAAGTCCTGCTACAGCACAAGGTACAACCTTGGCTA
>NW_022196909.1:2043007-2057802 GCF_008632895.1 Mastomys coucha | reverse complement strand
TATAGAACCCAAGACCTCCAGCCCAGGGATGGCACCACCCACAAGGGGCAATTGAGAAAATGCCCCACTGCTGGATCTCATGGAAACAGTTCCCCAACTGAAACTCCCTTCTCTGTGGTAACTCCAGCCTGTGTCAAGTTGACACACAAACTCTGTCTTCCAGTTTAGCTGCATTAGTTTTCATTCCTATGTGAAATGGATGAGGGTTACTACATCCTGATTAAAATTTCGTGGAATCAGTGTTTAAAATTTTTAGAATTTTAATAAATCATACTTAAATCTTCTTACTTGAATGTATAGTACTTTAAGGATTCACAATGATAATAATCTGTTACTATGGTCATTTTCAATCCTTATATGTCCTTTGGTGGGGTATTGGTTCAAGTCTCTTCTTTTTAATCTTGTTCATTTTTCATTCTTAAGTTTCAAATTTTTTTGTATAATTTGAGTAAACAGTCCATCAGATTTATATTTTGCAAAGATTTTCTTTTATTTTGTATATGAAGCACAAACATGAAATTTTATATTTCTGATGTCATAATGAAAGATGCCTAACTCATCAATTCTTGGTTTTCTGAGCTATAATTTTTGCATTTATAAATATTACACTCAAGAACACCCCAGTGTTCATTCCTCTGCAATTTTCTACTTCAGGTGTTTTCTCCTTCTCCTTCTCCTTTTTCTCCTCCTGCTCCTTTTTCTAGTTCTTCTCTTCCTCCTCCAGCACTTCCTACTCCTCTTTCTTTTAAATTTTGAATTTTACATTTCAGTATATGATACATTTGTAGTTATTTTTGAAAGGTAAAAAGTTGTGGCTAGTTATGGTTTATTATTGAGCCAGTCAAAAATATACTATATGATGAAGATCCTTCTTTGAGCAGATGTAATTTTTGCTCTTTTATAAAGGATCAATTGATTTCATCCCTGTGGATTTATTTCTGGCTCTCTGTCATGCTATCCTTTTCTCTTTTCTGAATTCCTCACCAAAACTTCAGATTTGAGATTCCTGCACCTATACACTAAGCCTTACAGCTATGTGAGGTCAGTTCTTCATACTTGTCAAGTGTCATCTATTATTATTATCCATTGATCTGTAAATGAGCATCTGGTCTTACTTCATTTTTAGCATTTTGTGGGTAAAGCAAGGATAAACATGGAAGATGAGGTGACTCTTTAGTCAAATTTGAGGCCATTTAAATATATGCTTACTCTAATGGAATAGCTTGATCATGTGGTAAAACCATTTAGTTTTTGGATGAATTTCTACACTGATTTCCATAGTGCTTAACCAGTTTTTTATTTTCACAGACCCCAAATATGTGATTTCCTTTCTCCACATCTACAACAGCACTTGTAATATTTGTGTATTTGACCTTAGCCATTCTGACTGGAGCAAGATAACATCTCAAAATACTTTGATTTGCATTTTTCTGGTATTCAAGGATATTGGGTACTTTAAAAATAACATATTTTCAGCCATTTACTTTTCAATTTTTGCTTTTTAGTTGTTCGGTACCATGCACAATTTAAAGTGTTTATTTTGCTTTTCATTTATTTTTTAAGAATTTCATAATATGGTACCAACCAATTCACCCATAAATTAGCAACCTATACTTTATAAGTATTACATGTATACAAATGCAACCTGCTGAATTCACTTAATGTTGCCTTATATATATTAGAGCTCCTTACAAAAATCGCCTCGAAAGACATACATATAAATTTATATATGCATGCACATGCATGGATGAGTGTGCGTGTGTGTGTGTGTGTGTGTGTGTGTATGTTTAGGACTAACCATCAGTAAAATATTCAGAGAGGTACAATAGAAGCATTTATATCTTGGGGGTAATAACTGTTATCTAATTGGATGTAAAGCTTGATCAATAGGAAAAAATTTCATGTCCAGTGCTATAAACCTAGCTAACTATCCATGAGTACAGTCAGGATTCATAGAGAACCTATTTTCTGAAACTAGTATAATTCTCAATGGCATCCTAAATACCTATCCTTGTAGCAAAAAAAATGAAATAAAATATGAAGCCTTCATTTCTCATTAAAGAACCTTCTGTCTTGCAGTAGATGAAGACTATCATAGGAATTCGGAACTGGTCAAACTCAGAGAACAAGTGACTGCTGTGCCCTTCCAAATTGATACATCTAAGATAAGACCTCTATACTCGAGGCTCAGATAACACTTCAGAAGAGAAAGTAGAAATACTCTAAGAGCAAGGGGTCCAGGATGCCTGCTGTGAGATAGTGTCTAGAAATCTTAACATTATAGGTTCCTGAGCAAGATGTGATCAATGTCAACACTACTTGATGTTTTAATGTAGATGAATTCATCTCAGGGACCTTCCCCTACAGAGACTTAGTGCCTCCTGGACAAGAAAGAATCTGCCTTCTCCTAAGTATCAGATCCCATGTGTCATCTTTATCAACATGTTCATAAAATTGATACCATGTCCCACTTTTTTGATTGTGAAAGACCCCCATGAGGAAAGACCCTCTCTCAAGTCATGGGAGAACACAGCCACCCAAAGATTCACAAGAGACTGATCTTGATGCAACGGCATGAGGTTTATTTCGGGACTAGCGCGCTAGGGTCAAGACTCTTAACCCACTCAGGGGAGAGAGGAGCTCCACCCCTAGCTCAAGAAGTGTAGGGTATTTAAAGGAAAAAAAAACACAAACCAAGGGGAGTGAGGGAAATTCCAACCCAAGTTAGTCAGTTAGGGAGGGGAACATATTCATTTTAGGAATGTAATCTTACTTAATCTTCTACTGAATCATCAACAGATCAGCAGGGTGGAGAGCCTCGTGAACCAGTTGACCTTCATTCCTTTTTCCGCCCTCATTGTGGATCAGTCAGGAGGGGCGAGTTTCAGGAACCAGAGCTCTGAGGCTCTGAGTCAGCCAAGTTCCTGGAACCCAGAGCTCTGAATCGGTATTTTTAGTTTTTCTCAGTTTGTTAGGAGCCTAAGGAGCTTTTTTTTTTTTAATTTTTTTCATACTTTTCATTTGGGTTGTTCATTTTCTTGACGTTTAGTTTTTTGAGTTCTTTGTATAACCTGAATACTAATCTTTTCACATGCATAGCTGCTAAACATTTTATTCTCATTCATAGTCTACTGGGAAAATAGTGACTATTTCTGTAGAGAATACGTTTAATTTCATAAGGTCCCGTTTGTTACCTTTCGGTCTTAATGACTATACTATAGGGTTTTGTTTTGTTTTTGTTCTCCCAGAAAGTCCTTTCTTATACCAAGAAGTTAAAATATATTTCCTAATTTCTCTTCTCTTAGACTCAGGCTATCAGCCTTATACTGAGGTTTTAGATTCATTTGGATTGATATTTGTGTAGGGTAAGAAATTAGAATGGAATTTTATTATTCTACATGTAGTCCTATTCAGCTAAAGGATTGGTCACAGATTTAGCTTCAGTGTATACTAATGGATTATTTGTTAGCAACTAAGTGGCTATGGAAGTATGGGATTATATTGGTCTTCAATTCACTTTTACTGGTTGCTGTGTGTCTGTTCTTATGCCAGGATCATAGTGTTTTATTTATCATATCTCTACAGTACAACTTGAACCCTGAAACTGTCATAGAGCCAGCAGGTCATTTATTACTAAGAACTGTTTTAAGATTTTCATTGGTAAAGCCTTTTACTTCCCTAGTAAGACTTATTCCAATATAATTTTTTTTGCAGTGACTGTGAATGGATTGTTTGTTTTGTATACATAAGAAGGATACCATATATTGAGTGCCAATTTTATATCCTGCTACTTTGATGTATACATTTATCATCTGAAGAGATTTCTGGTGGATTTTTTATTTTATTTTATGAATTTAATCATAAAATATAATTTTACTTCTCCTTTTCTAGTTGTACCCTTTTTACCTCCTTTACTTGTCTTATTTCCCCAGATAAGACTTAAAAAAAAATTACACTGAACAGGAATGGGTTTGGGAAGAGTGCTCATTTTTGTCTTGTTCCAAATATTACTGAGAATGCTTTGAGATATTGTATGTTTAGAAAGATGTTGGCTACAGGATTGTGCATTGTCTTCTTTACTATGTTACCATATGCCCATTGTATCACTACATTCTCTAGGACTTTAATGATGAAAATAGGTTCAATTTTGTCAAAGGCCATTTTTGCATCTAATTAAGTACTTATATGGTTTCCTTCCTTTCATCTATATGGTAGATTAGATTTATTAATTTACATTATTGAACCATCCCTGCACCTCTGGGATGTTGACTTGATCATGGTGGATAATCTTTGTATTTTCAGGAAAGCACCTATCCAGTAGTGTAGCTGTCCAACAGCAACTGATGAATTGGGTTACCTGAAAGGGGGCTGGAAATGAAAACAATGGAGTATGAGAATAGGATGAAGCCAAGACAAAGTTTCTGATCAAGCCTCAAAGTTTAATAGTCAGCTGTGCATATTGGGAGAGTCCACAGACCCATTCTTTGTTTCAGCTGGATTGAGTTGCAAAGCAAGCTCAGCAGGCAGTCTACTCCTGTAGGAAATCAACTCCACCTGAGTCCTTAAGGTCCAACTGTGGCAAACACTTAAGGTCTATTTAGCCTGCTGAAGGCTGGGGGAAGGGCACATGGTAGAATTACCAGGAATTGGTAGACTTAATGCAGGAGAGGCCTGATTCGATATTAGAATAGCAATTCCTGTCATATTAACAGGTTGAACAAGACAATTTTCTCAGCCACTTCAATAGTTTATAAACAAAGTTCCTTATAAAATCCACCTTACGTTCATAAGAACTGAGCAAACCAGGATCAGGGAAAAGCTCTTTCAATTTTAATTTTTAAGAGGTCCTATAAACAAAATCTTCAGTTAGGAACATAGTGTGTAATAAAAAACTAGAATCCAGGATAAACCAACCTCGTCATGCACTGTATTTGATTTTGTATTTTGTTAAGTAGACACAAACTAGAGCTACATAAAATGAGAAAAACAAAAGTAATGTGTTAGTTCCATCAGATTTTCTGTAATTTTCTTGACTGATTATTTATGTGGGAGGTGTTAGCATCAGGGCATCCAAAGCCTGTGCAACAGCCGCCATATTCCCAGTATCCACTGGGCTCACCTCCCACCTTTACCTGCAGCCACTACGTCAGAACCCATATATGTATACAGGGCACATTCCTCCATCTCTCTCTCTCTCTCCCCTCTTTCCATGCTACTGCCCCCTCTCTCCCTCTCAGTTAAACCTTTTACAAGTGGAACTGTTCGGGCCTAGAGTGTGGTATGTTCTGAGGTGACCTGCCATTCTAACACATCAGGAGGCACCATCCTACTCTGGGTAATACAATCCCTGAGCAAGTAGTTCTGGGTAGTTTGTGAAAGCAAGCTCATAAAATCATATGAGACAAATTTTGTAAGCAGTATTTCTTTATGGCCTCAGATTCAATTCCTGTTTTTGGGCTCATGATTGAGTTCTTGCCTTGACTTCTGCTGCTGATGGAATAACATCAAAATACACACCAAATTCCCCTTTCATCTCTCAGGCTATTTTTGGTCACAGTGTTTATTACAATTGAAACAAAATCATGATAATTTAATTTGCTAATATTTTGTTGAGGATTTTTTAAACTAATGTTCTTATAATACATTGCTGGGCAATTTTGTTTTCTAAGGATGTCTTTCTCTGAGTTTAATGAGCTGGGAAAAAATCAGTGCTTCAATTTCCTGAAATAGTTTAGAGGAATATTTAGAATATAGAGAATCAGATTGTTTTTCTCCTTTTCTCCTTTTCTCCTCTTCCTCCTCCTCCTCCTCCTCCTCCTCCTCCTCCTCCTTCTTCTTCTTCTTCTTCTTCTTCTTCTTCTTCTTCTCCTTCTCCTTCTCCTTCTCCTTCTCCTTCTCCTTCTCCTTCTTCTTCTTCTTCTTCCCTTTCTTCTTCTTCAATGTCCAGCTTGATGTACCAAAGAACTTAAGAAGGCCTGGCATTTTCTGTCTCTTTGGGGAGGTACAAGTTGTTTAATAGCTGCGGTATATAGGATTGGTACAGACTTTGTGAGCACACATAATACTATGTGTCTATATCTTAAGGAAAATAAAAATGAAAAGAAAGAATTTTCTTTATTTGATTAGGACTATTTGATTAGCTTCTATTTTTTGTTTTCTTGCAAATTGTGCTTTTCAAGGAATCATTACAATTCATCTAGACTCACACACCCACAGTTTACCCTTTAGATAATTATTTGAGTATTCTTAAGGTGTATGTTGACCTCTTTTCCTTGTTTGAGCATGTAGTTTGTGTCTTGTCAACTTTTTTCTTAAGTTACCTTGACTAGGGGTTTTTTGATGTTATTACTTTCAAGAATGACCATTGATTTTATTGGTCTTCTCTGATTTCCTGTCTGTAATTGCATTGACTTTTATTTCCCTCTATCTTATGCTGGAAGCATAGAGGGTTTACTTTATTTATTTGGATGCATGCAGCAGTAGTGTAATAGATGTTTTCTGATTTCAGATGAACATGGATTGCTTGAGATCTCGTATATTAATTACTTTTTACTTGGTTTTTCTCTCTTTAGTGCTAATGTTGGCGCTTATCTCTTTTCTACCTTCTGTGGATTTAATTGATCATTATATACATCTTCTATTTTCAGTTTCTAAGCATCCACATTATACTTATTTGAGTATCAGTTGTCTTTTATTCCATGTTGTGGTACCGCATATATTGTGACATACATTTCAAATTAACCCAAGATCATTTCCAACTAATGCCATATTGCTTTGAAGGTCATAAAAGTACTTGAAACCAGCAACATAAACATATCTCCAGCCGGGCTTGGTGGCGCACGCCTTTAATCCCAGCACTTGGGAGGCAGAGGCAGGTGGATTTCTGAGTTCGAGGCCAGCCTGGTCTACAGACTGAGCTCCAGGACAGCCAGGGCTATACAGAGAAACCCTGTCTCAAAAAAACCAAAAAACAAAAAACATTTTAAACATATCTCTAATTCTTTTATGGAAAATCCTCTGTTATTACTGTTACTCAACCAAAGTAATATATATATATATATAGTTGTAAATACCTTCAATGAATTTTTCTGCCTTGTCTTTCTTTTATAAAACTTTCTTTGCATGTTGGTTGTTAATGTAGCATTTTACAGCTGAGCCATCTGTCTAGCCTCTATTATAGAAATTTTTGTTATCTTATTTTAATTTCAGAGCTTTAATTAACTATGGCTGGACTACTACTATGCCTATCAAAGAAATCATCCATTTACCCTCGAGTACTTTTGTGTTTTAGATCTTTGCTTGAGGCCTTTCTTAAAAATTTCTTGTGCCTTCTTTCTCATTCAGTTTTTCACATTGTCTTTATTTTTTCTGTTAAATATATTTAGTGACTGAATTATAGATTTTATAATGTCCTAGTCTGATCTTTTTGACATTCTTCTGTATCACATAGTGTCTAGAATACTTCCTTAACCTCGTCAATCTGTTCATCAATTTCTGTTTGCCTTGTGTTTTGGTTGATCTATAAAAGGTACTGGAATAAAAAAGCTTTTGGTGTTGCAGTGTTTGATGGTGGAGAAGGGAAGTTTTGTGATGCGGTGTTTGATGGTGGAGAAGGGGAGTTTTGTATACTCTTATGATTAGGTCTTAGACTTTTGATTAGTATTCGCTTGCAGACTTCGAACTTCACTTTGGTTGTTTCACCTCTTATGTGGGACTTATCCTGGAAGCATATATTTTCCTTTCCTTAGCTATATGGGCCAAAACTGGAAATCCGTAGTTTCTGTCCAAGAGGAATGTAAGCTATCTGGAGTTGAGCCTTTTCCATCAGCTGTGTCAGGTACGTTCTTATATAACCATTCTAGCACAGTGGTCTCTCATGAGAGTAGCAAGAAGACAAAAACAGTGCATTTCAAATGGTTGCTTTCCCTTTCTTCCCTACCTGGAAAGTACAGAGATTTCCCTAGTGTAAACCTCATAGAGGTTCTAGAGGTAAAACTCTCAGAAATGGAAGGATTCCCTATGACCAGCTTATCATTAAGATAAGACATTATTTGGCCAGGTTGTTAGCTATAGCCCACTAATGATTCTATTGCAGTCCGAATTTCCTTCCTAGTTTTAGTTTCTGTAGATATTTATGTTCAAGTGTCACCTTATCAATCACTTCTGGGTTATTAGTATGTTCCCTGACCTTCTTTACTTGATAGATCTAAGGAATGTTAATGTTTCAGTCTTTTACATTTATAGATTTTATAATGCAATGCTACATCAAAGCTCTTGACACAATATACTGTGCTGGATTTCTTCTTCAATCTATTACATTTAACCTAATAATTTGAAGAAACTTTAACACCTACCTCCTTATTCTAAGAAATTTTTACAGACGGATTGTATGAATTTTTCCCCACAAGGACACTCAGGCTGTTGTTTGTAGACCTCTGACATGTCTTTCTGTTATAATTCAAGGAAAAGAATCAGGATTGAGTCTCTAATAAACTTTAGTTCACGGTTATTTTTTAAACTTCCTGATTTTCTAATAGATAAAACTAGTTAGGAGAAAAATTTTAAAAGAGGGTACTATTCTATGACCTGGAGCATATCCTTCAATATTTTCCTTTTAACAGGTTCCCATGTGTATGATTAGCTATGTCTTAGTCACCATGACTAATCTATTTGGTGATTATAAGTTTCCTTCTTTTTCTTTTTTTTTCTTAGATATTTTCTTTATTTGTATTTCAAATGTTATCTGCTTTCCTGATATTCCTTCTGAATCCCACCCCCCATCCTACCCCTCCTACCCCTGCTCACTAACCCACACACCCCTGCTTCCCTGTCCTGGCAATCCCCTACACTGAAGCATTGAGCCTTCACAGGACCAAGGGCTTCTCCTCTCATTGATGTCCCACAAGGTCGTCCTATGCTACATATGTGGCTGGAGCCATGGGTCCCTCCAAGTGTAATCTTTGGTTGGTAGTTTAGTCCCTGGAAGCTCTGGGGTTACTGATTGGTTCATATTGTTGTTCCTCCTATTGGGCTGCAAACCCCTTAATCTCTGTGGATCTTTTCTCTAACTCTTTTATTGGGGATCCTATGCTCAGTCTAGTGGATGGCTGTGAGCATCCACTTCTGTATTTGTCAGGCACTGGCAGAGCTTCTCAGGACACAGCAATATCAGGCTCCTGTCAGCAAGCATTTGTTGGAATCCACTTGGTGTCTGGGTTTGGTAACTGTATATGAGATGGATCCGCAGGTGGCACAGTCTCTGGATGGCCTTTCCTTCAGTTTCTGCTCCACACTTTGTCTCTGTATCTCCTTTCATGGATATTTTGACACCCTTTCTGAGAAGGACTGAAGCATCTACACTTTGGTCTTCCTTCTTCTTGAGCTTCATCTGCTCTGTGAATTGTATCTTGGGTAGTCTGAACTTCTCGGCTATTATCCACTTATCACTGAGTGCATACAATATGTGTTCTTTTGTGATTGGGTTACCTTACTCAGGATATTTTCTAGTTCCATCCATTTGTCTACGTATTTCATGAAGTCATTGTTTTTAATAGCTAAGTAGTACTACATGGTGTAAATGTACCACATTTTCTGTATCCATTTCTCTCCTGAGAGAAATCTGGGTTCTTTCCAGCTTCTGGATATTATAAATAAGGCTGCTATGAACTTAGTGGAGCATGTGTCTTTATTACATGTTGGAGCAACTTCTAGGTATATGCCCAGGCATGTTCTGAGGAACTGCCAAATTGATTTCCAGAGTTACATTAGCTTGCAATCCCACCACCAGTGGAGGAATGTTCCTCTTTCACCACGTCCTCACCAACATCTGCCGTCCCCTGAGTATTTGATCTTAGCTATTCTGATTGGTGTGAGGTGGACTCTCAGAATTATTTTGATTTGCATTTCCCTGATGACTAAGGATGTTGAACATTTCTTTAGGTGCTTCTTACCCATTCAGTACTTCTCAGTTGAGAATACTATGTTTAGCTCTGTACCCGATTTTTTTAATAGGGTCATTTGGTTTTCTAGAGTATAACTTCTTGATTTATTTGTATATAGTAGATATTAGCCCTCTATCAGATGTAAGGTTGGTAAAGTTCTTTTCCCAATCTGTTAATTGCCATTTTGTCCTATTGGTAGTGTCCTTTGCCTTACAGAAGCTTTCCAATTTTATGAGGTCCTGTTTGTCAACTCTTGATCTTAGAACATAAGCTACTGGTGTTCTGTTCAGTGAATTTTCCCTGAGCCCATGTGGTCAAGGCTCTTCCCCACTTTCTTTTCTATTAGTTTCACTGTATCTGGTTTTATGTGGAGTTCCTTGATCCACCTGAACTTGAATTTTGTACAAGGAATAAGAATGGATCGATTTACATTCTTCTACATGCTAATTGCCAGTTGAACCAGCACCATCTGTTGAAAATGTTCTTTTTTTCCACTGGATAGTTCTAGCTCCTTTGTCAAAGATCAAGTTATAGGTGTGTGGGTTAATTTCTGGGTCTTCAATTCTATTCCATTGATCTATCTGCCTGTCACTATACCAATACCATGTAGTTTTTTTTAAAAACATGATTGCTCTGCAGTACAACTTGAGGTCAGGGATGATATTCTCTCCTAATTTCTTTTATTGTTAAGAATAGATTTTGCTATCCTGTTCTTTTTTGTCATTGTTGTTGTTATTCCAGATGAATTTGCAAATTGCTCTTCCTAAGTCTGTGAAGAATTGAGTTGGAATTTTGATGGGGATTGCATTGAATTTGTAGATTGCTTTCAGCAAGATGGCTATTTTTACTATATTAATCCTACCAGTCCACGAACATGGGAAACCTTCTGAGATCTTCAATTTCTTTCTTCAGAGAGTTGAAGTTCTTGTCATATAGATTTTTTTTTTTTTTTTTTTTTTTTTTGCTTAGAGTCACACCAAGATTTTATTTTTATTTGTGACTATTGTGAAAGGTGTTGTTTCCCTAATTTCTTTCTCAGCCTGTTTATCCTTTGAGTAGAGGAAGGCCACAGATTTAGTCAAGTTAACTTTATATATCCAACCACTTTGCTGAAGTTGTTTATCAATTTTAGAAGTTCTCTGGTGGAATTGTTTGAGTCACTTAAGTATACTATCATATCATCTGCAAATACTGATATTTTGAATTCTTCTTTCCAATTTGTATCCCTTTGAACTCCTTTTGTTGTCAGATTGCTCTAGCTAGATCTTCAGTTTCTATATTGAAAAGGTAGAGAGAGAGTCTAGCACCTGATTTTGGTGAGATTGCTTCAAGTTTCTCTCAATTTAGTTTGATGTTGGCTACTGGTTTGCTTTATATTGCTTTTAGTATGTTTAGGTTTGGACCTTGAATTCCCTATTTTTCCAAGACTTTTATCATGAAGGGGTTTTGGATTTTGTCAAATGCTTGCTCAGCATCTAATGAAATGATCATGTGTTTTTTTTTTCCTTTGGATTTGTTTATATAGTGGATTACGTTGATGGATTTCTGTATATTGAACCATCCCTGCATCCTTGGGATGAAGCCTCCTTGATCATGATGGAAGATTATTTTGATGTGTTCTTGGATTCTATTTGCAAGAATTTTATTGATTATTTTTGCATTGAAATTCATAAGGGAAATTGGTCTGAAGTTCTCTTTCGTTGTTGAGTCTTTGTGTGGTTTAGATACCAGAGTAAGTGTAACTTCATAGAATGAATTGGGTAGAGTGCTTTCTGTTTCTATTTTGTGGAATAGTTTGAAGAGTATTGGTATTAGGTCTTCTTTGAAGGTCTGATAAAACTCTGCGCTAAACCAATCTAGTCCTGGGATTTTTTTGGTTGGGAAGCTATTAATGACTGCTTCTATTACTTTAGGGGTTATGAGACTATTTAGATCTGATCCTGATTTGGTACTTTGGTACCTGTATCACTCCTGAAAATTGTCTATTTCATTCAGATTTTCCAGTTTTGTTGGCTTTTGTAGTAGGATCTGATGATTTTTTAGGATTTTTTCAAGTTCCATTGTTATTTCTCCCTTTTCGTTTATGATTTTGTTGATTTGGATACTATCGCTTTGCTCTCTGGTTAGTTTGGCTAAGGGTTTATCTGTCTTGTTGATTTTCTCAAAGAACCATCTCCTGGTTTGGTTGATTCCTTCTATACTTCTTTTTGTTTCTACTTAGTTGATTTCAGCCCTGAGTTTGATTATTTCCTGCCTTCGACTCCTCTTGGATCTACTTGCCTCTTTTTGTTCTAGAGTTTTCAGTTCTGCTGTCAAGCTGCCATTTTATGCTTTCTCCAGTTTCTTTTTTGTGGCACTCAGAGCTATGAGTTTTCATCTTAACACTGCTTTCATAATGTCACATAACTTTGGTATGTTTTGGCTGCATTTTCATTAAATTCTATAAAGTCTTTAATTTCTTTCTTTATTTCTTTCTTGATAAGTTATCATTGAGTTGAGTGTTGTTTAGCTTCCACGTGTACATGGGTTTTCCATTATTTTTGCTGTTATTGAAGACCAGCCTTAGTCCATGGTGATCTGATAAAATGCATGGGATTATTTCAATCTTCTTATATTTATTGAGGCCTGTTTTGTGACCAATTATATGGTCAATTTTTGAGCAGGTACTGTGAGGTGCTGAGAAGAAGATATATTCTTTTGTTTTAGGGTAAAATGTTTTATAGGTATCTGTTAAATCCATTTGGTTCATAACTTCTGTTAGCTTCACTGTATCGCTGTTTAGTTTCTCTTTTCATGATCTGTCCATTGATGAGAGTGGGATGTTGAAGTCTCCTACTATTATTTTGTGAGGTGCAATGTGTGCTACAATGGACCGGGTTCATTGCAGGGATCTCTTGTTCCACGGGATGAGAGTTCTGGTCAGGTGGGCAAAAAATTCGGTGAGTGACAGACAGAGTCAACACAAGGAAGTGCTGAATCTGAATGTATTTCTTAAAAATGGCATCAGGCTTTTACAGCCAGAGCAAAAGAGAAATGATAAATCTGGCAGCTCAGCAGTTGAGGTACATCTGAGTCCACCTGAAACACACTGGGTCTAAAACAGTAGCCATCTCCCCTGAACTGGTGCAGTACCCCTGGGCTCTGAGCATGCTCGGGCCACATGGGCCCAGCCAGAGTCCTGGGGGCTGTGGTTACACCAGGCAGGAGGTTAGAGATGCGAATCTCAAATCTTGAATCTCCAGACTTCAATCTTGAATGCTGACTGCTACACACTGTCTTTCATACACAGTCAGCTCAAGGTCCCACCCATCCTTAGTAAAATGCCCACTATGCTAATCTTCTGGGCTAGTAGAGACATGTCTCTTTCTTGCTAATTCCTAGGAGTGGTTCAGCTGCAGTACCTGATTAAAAATGAGGATTCTAATTGACCTTGTCCTGGGATAAGTCTCCCATTCTGTAAGCTTCAATGCCTTACCCATAATGCTGAAGGCAATTAGTCTGGATGGGTAACATTCTTTACGAAATTCCAAGCCAGAGTTTGGCTAAGATGTTGGATCATTGGTAAAGGTCAGAGAGCAATGTCCAATTTTGTCTATTAATAAATCATATCTTGGTGGGCACCTAGCATGCGAGTTTGCAAGGACGTATCTGGGCTACCTCTGAGTTAGGGGATGCCACGACTGACTGAATACCCAGGAGGCACAAACTCCCTTTGAAGTCATAACGACTCTTGTCTGTGATCAGGCTTTTACCCCTGATATTGCAGATGTAACTAGGGTAGACGAGTGGGCATGGCAGTGTGCTTTGAGCTTTAGCAAAGTTTATTTTATGAATGAGGATTCCCTTGCATTTGTAGTATAGATATTCATAATTGAGAGTTCATCTTGGTATATTTTACCTTTGATGAATATAAAGTGTCCTTCATCTTTTTTGAAAACTTTACATTGAAAGTCAATTTTATTCAGTATTAGAATAGCTACTCCAGTTTATTTCTTTGGACCATTTATTTGGAAAACTATTTTCCAGCCTTTTACCCTGAGGTAGTCTCTGTCTTTGTCACTGAGGTGGGTTTCCTGTATGTAGCAAAATGTTGAGTCCTGTTTATGTATCCAGTCTGTTAGTCTAGGTCTTTTTATTGAGGAATTGAGTCCACTGATATTAAGAGACATTAAGGAAAAGTGATTGTTGCTTCTGTTATATTTGTTGTTAGAGGTGGAATTATGTTTATGTGGCTATTTTCTTTTTGGTTTGTCAAAAGCAAATTAATTTCTTGCTACTTCTAGGGTAGAGTTTCCCTCCTTGTGTTGGTGTTTTTCATCTTTTATCCTTTGTAGGGCTGGATTTGTGGAAAGATATTGTATAAATTTGTTTTTGTCATGGAATACCTTGGTTTCTCCATGTATGGCAATTGAGAGTTTTGCTTGGTGTAGTAGCCTAAGTTGCCATTTGTGTTCTCTTAGGGTGTATATGATGTCTGCCCAGGATCTTCTGGCTTTCATAGTCTCTGGCGAGAAGTCTGCTATAATACTGAGAGGTCTGCCTTTATATGTTACTTGACCTTTTCCCCTTACTGCTTGTATCTTCTTAAAGATATTGTTTATATGTTTTAACTACATATGGTCCTATCAAGTCAAGATTCCTGTCTCTTTAACTTCTTTAGGCACTATGGTAGTTTGAATATGCCCAGGGAATGGCACTATTTGGGGGTGTGGCCTTGTTAGAGTAGGTGTGGGCTTATTGTAGGAAGTGTGTCACTATGCACGTGAGTTTTAAGAGACGTTGCTCTTACAACCCTGAGATTCCACCTCACACCAGTCAGAATGGCTAGGATAAAAAGCTCAGGTGACAGCAGAT